>NC_142342.1:42372500-42679285 GCF_054954075.1 Amborella trichopoda
CCATGTAGGTTGCCTTCTTTCAGAATAACTTAAAAGAAAAAAAAAATGTATGCTCAAAATAATAACGAAACAGAAGTGCAGCATCAAACAGCATCAAACAGCAAAAATCATATCATACCTCTGTCTTGTAGCGTGAATCCTTTGGGGGAATTTTAAGTTGGGCCTTCCAATCTTGAGAGCTAACAAAACAATGAATTGGGAGAGTTCAAAATAAAAGTCAAAATACATACCACAAATACTATTGACAGATAACCCAATATCTCAAAGACTAAAAACAAGGTTAGAAGCTTCTATTACACAGTTATATAACATATACACATGTTGTTAGAATTATAAAATCAGCAGTTTTCCATTCCGACAAGTAAAAATTAAAATTGCCATTCTGACAAGTAAACACTAAAATTATATATAATTCATTTATCCTCTTAAACATGCATGCTCCTACATATACTCCAAACATTTCCCACTTTAAACACCTTCAAAAGTCTTCTTGCAACTCCAAATCTGTAATAGTCATATATTCACCCTCTTAGTTCTACGTGTTTGATCAATTTCAGAACCTAACCTGATGTGACAAAGCTATTCATCTCCATCAGAAAATTCCAGAGCTAAATCCACATTTCTTCAGCTAAAAAAGAAATGAACGGACCTCCAACCAAATAGGCACATTACATGATCAACTCTTCTGCCACCGAAAAATGAAGATTTTACAGCTAATAGTCAAATATCACACACAACAGACATAACCGAGGTAAGCTTGATATTTGCTATACTCCCTATTAAGTAGCTGTATAAGCAATGACACTTTAAAAAATTTTCAGAGTTTGGTCACTTTAGCATCCATGGAGAAGCACGGCTACAGAAAATTCAAAGGTCTGTTAGTACATTTTGTTGATGTAAGGCTCATGTACTTCGTTGAAGAATAGAACCTTTTCTTGTACAATAGACACATAAACTTTATCTTAAAAAATAACTTGCTCTGATCAATTGGCTCATGATTATATTGCTTTTGTTTCAATAAGTTAATCATAAAAAATTTGTATTGGTGACAGACCTCAGTTGCAGGAACCATGTGCACTTACAGTGCACACACTCCAAGACTGATTTTCTTGGCAATTCCCAGCAAATTCCTAATGAGAAACCCTCTCTTCACTCACTTCCACTTCAATAGCTGATTTTAGCAACAACAGGGAGAGCATGGCAATTTATTTCTACGTAGGATGACAAATATGATGCCTAGGTTCCTTCTCAAAATTAGGGACCAAGTATTATGTAAACGATAGACAACTATGGTAGATTTATGAAATTATCTACAATGAAGCCAAAGATCCATCAGCACAAGTTTGACAAGAGATAAAAATGGCAGGCCATGCTGCTTCTTTAACGGAACAGTTCTGTGAAGTATGTATGGAAAATCAACTGACGTGATACACTTCTAGGCAATCATACTTCAAAGGTATCGGTTGTCTATACTTCCAGAAGAGCAGTTCTTTACAAATATCATGCATCTAGTTATAATCGAGGAAAAAGTACATAAACAAGCCATCGGTAATCCTGCTAGGAAAAAATAATTTCCACTTTGACAGAAGTAAGAACAGTTATTCCTAGAAATTAATCGCATTCAGGAGGAGTTTCATGGTCTCATTAACAAATTAGCTGCCTGGAGTTAATGTGTTCCAATTTCACAGAATCAAAGTGGATAAAATCTACAAGGAATTCGTTAAAAAATAAAAATCACGTAATCCAATAAATGTGAATATAAATTGTCATCCATTATCAAATAATACAAAAAAGGAACACATGAAGATTCATCAGTTTTTCCCAAAAAAATAAAAAGGAACACATGAAGATGCATCAGCTTTTTCAAAATCTAGCTGTGGATGGTACATTTACTTATCTCGAGGAAAGTTCATCAATGAATATAAACATTCATTTCCATAAAATTCACATCACACATGAAACGACAATTCAAAGAAAAAGGCCTCAAGCATATTACTCATCAGCATAAGATTACCAGGGGAAAAAATATATGGCCCATCAAAATTAGATAATTAATAGACATTATCCATATTTTCATTACATAAAAAGCCGGCATGCCAAACCTCAAACCCTAGCATTAACCCTAAAAGCACGACCAAATATTTTGTAGGAAACCCACAGCCTTAAGCCTTACAATTGGTACAAAACATAAAGATGAAATACGTAATTAAAACAGTCAAAATTGGCAGAACACATACAAAAGAAGAAAAAAAATAGCTTCAGAACCCTAATTATATCTTTCTTTGGGAGTCTATACACCTTGAAGCTGCATCTTCCGAGGTAACCCTCTTCTCCTCTTCAACTTGGTCTCTCCTGAGCCATTGTTGCTGCTGCTGTTGATTTTGTAATGGCCCTCTCTGAACGATTTGTTGTGGAAGCCTCTGTGGAGTCCCACCGTAAGATGGGAGATAGCCCCTTCGATTATTCATCACTCTCTTTTACGACTTCAAGAAAAAAGCCCCAAGTACCACGAAATATAGAAAGGGCGAGAATTAGTGAGAGAAATACAGTTAGATAAAGCAACTCTGATTATACCCAAAATAACCAATAAAGAGAGCGATCTTCGAGATCCAAGATAAATTCCCCGAAAAACTAAGATAGTGGAAAGGCTCTCAGTTTCACGCAAAAGAACAAGAAGAACGTAAATTCCCTGAAAAACTAAGATAATGGAAAGGCTCTCAGTTTCGAGCAAAAGAACAAGAAGAACGTGAAAAGACTCAGATTCACGCAAACTCTCCAACGAAACCTAGACTAAGAATCGATAGAGAAATGAAGAACCCTCAGATTCAACCTAAGGAGATAAGAGGAGAGACAACAGTTCTCTAAAATTGGAACCTGCTATCTCTGCTTGAAGATATACGAGAAGAGCACATAAATATAATTCTACAGAGCTGGAGAGAGAGAGAGAGAACGGGGGAGGGATCTGAGCTATATTTACAGGCAAAAAAACGACCAAGGAGAAAGGAAATGGGGTGTTTTCTTTTAAAGAAAATATTGTTTTGAAGGAAATAGGATTGAACCCTCAAGTCCCCCATAAAAATACAAAAAGAGAGAAAAAAAAAATTTAAGAGAGGGAGAGAGATTTTTTATCAATAATTGCCAAAAATTTTAGGTAAAATGGAAAACTAAGGTTACCGGTCCAGAACGCGAGGAGCTATGGCGAGAAGAGAGAGAGAGAGAGAGAAAAATTTTGTCGCAGAGATTTGTAGAAAGAAGAGATGGCAGAAGGATATGGATTAGGGCTTTGACGAGGGGATGATAAAAGCTATGGAGAAAAACGGGCCATTTTTAATATATTTCTCTTTCGTCGAGGAAATCTGTAGAGAGCTGGAGAGCGAGGAAGACATGAGTTTTAGGGTTTGATGACGAAATGGAGAAATACGAGGCGGGGAGAGATAGAGGGTCTAGACAGAGAGTAGTTCGAGAGAGAGAGAGAGAGAGAGAGAGATGACAGAGGCGTAGATAGAGAAAGAGGAGATTTCTAGAGAGAGAGAGAGAGAGTGATCAATAATTGGGAAATAATATTGAAAGGGATGGTTTATATGAGTCAGCCGACGCATGCTATAGATATGCCGGCCCCCCACTTAAACCCATTTCAAAAGTAATTTTTAAGCTAAAATTTTAAAGACTCATAAACTACATAAAGATCATTATTAATAAATAAAATAAAATAAAATTTTCAATATTTAAAATTTGATCTTTTTTACCGAAATTTTTTTACACTACTTAAATTCATTTTAGCCCATGTCTTGGAGATGGACAATGGTGAGTCAGCTCACAAAAAGCTTTTCCATATTCAAATAAAGAAAAGGTAAAAGTACTAATACTCACCTTAACATTTCGTTACTTTTTTTAAAATAAAATCAACTAATAAAGCCCCGACCTACAGATAAGTTAAAGGCAATTTTTCCTTTGTTTTGACCTTTACCCATTACTTTTCTCGTTAACACATTTACTGTGTTTATTACGAACCGGTTTTTATCCATTCCTCTATCTTCCTCACTAACGGCTTTTTCCTTAGGCTATGGTCACAGCTTTTTCCTTCACTAAGGCTTTTTTCTCGTGGTTTTTTTTATTTTCCGTGGCTTCTTTCTCACCTCCCACCGGATTTTCCTCTCCATTAGCTTTCCTCATATTTTCCCTCTCCACGAATTTCGTTTTCTCTCCATTGGCTTCCTCACACTAATCGAATCTCTTTGTAGGCAAAATAAATAACATATAGAGGAAATTCCAACCCAATATAGAAGTATTTTAGAGAGAGAAGAGGAGAGAGTGTGTATGTGTGTTTGAGAGAGACAGAGGGAGATTTTGCATAATATAAAGGTATTTTAAAGAAAGAAAGAGATGGAGATTTCGTACAATAGAGATATACTAGAGAGAGAAAGATAGAGATTTCACACAATAGAGGTATTCTAGAGAGAGAGATTTCACACAGCACATATGTTTTCTAGACAGAGAAAGAAGGTTGTTTGGTGAAAGAAAACCAGTATTTATAGCAAACAAAGAAGGAATGAACAAACCAAGAACTTGGAGCATTTTGGGGGGATTCGGCATTTTTTGAACGCACTCCGGAGATCACAGTCCGGCGTTTATGAAACACGCAGCGGCAAAACTAAAACTCACTCCGGCATTTTATTAAAGCATTATGGAGATTAGTTCACAGTAAAAAATCAGTCTGGCACCTGTAAAAAGCACTCCGACAAAATTAAAAATCACTTTGGCGTTTTTTGAATCCGCTCCGGAGATTGATTCATGGTTAATAGGCAGTCTGAAATCTAAAAAACGTGTACCAGCAAAACTAAGAAGTACTCCGGTGTTTTCTAAATGCACTCCGGAGAATGTTCACTGTTAAATAAGCACTCCGGCATCTGTAAAATGCACTCCGGCAACATTAGAAAGCGCTCCGGCATTTGTTGAAAGTACTCCAGAGATTAGTTCATTGTAAAAAAGTAGTCCGACATCTGTAAAAAGCACTCCGGCAAAACTAGAGAGGCACTCCGGCTTTTCTTGAATTCACTCTAGAGATTGATTCACTGTTCATAGCCAGTCTGGAATCTAAAAAACGTGCACTGGCAAAACTAAGAAGCACTCCGGCAATATGTTTCCTGGATACACAGGCACTTCAATCCGGCGTTTTAGATATTTGATCCGGCATATTGTTTTCTCTTAAGCACTCCGGCAAATAATAACCGTGGTCTAGTGTTAATGGAAATTGGGATCCGTCCGCAGGATTTGATCGCACGTTCAAGGTACATAAAGGGGTATTTTTTGTAAAAAAATAAACCTTTTTCAGTTGGGGGGGTTTTAGTAAGGAAAGTTGGTTTTTCAAAAAAAGGAGTAAAGAAAGGTCTTCAAAGCTCATTTTGAAGGTTTTTTAATAATTTTTACTAAAGAAAAACTTGGACTTCTATATCTTTTCGTATACTTACACCACTATTTTCTGCTCTTTACTAATGCATATTTTATCAAATTACTTCTCAAAAGAAAATATTTTAACATTTTATATTATCGTTTAATTTACTTTTGAAATATCTATATGAAAATACATGAAGTTGAGTTGAAATAGTTAAAAATGGGTAGAATGTTAAATAGTCACAAAAGCAAGTATACATGCTCTTTAAGTGTTCATAGATCTATTAGATCTGTATCATTTTTTAAGCTTCAAGTTTCATAATGTGGCACATGTAGATATGTAAACCATCACAAAGACTTCCTATTAACTTTTATTGATTTAAAAATTTTATTTTCAAGCCCTAAAAATAATAAAGTATAACTTTTATCCTTCCTTAGATCTCTTGTTTTACTCTGATAATATCATAAATCGAGGATCAATGCAGGGGAAATAAATCCATTTTCATACTATATTATGTAACACATGTTTTTTAATCAAATTTTTTAATTATTCATACATCTAATAGATCTATAATGCTTTTGAAGCTTTCGAATTCCATAATCATGGTGTAGGTAGAGACGTAAACCATCCAATATGCAAACCATCATAACATTTCCTACAACTACATTTTCTGATTTTTATGTAACACCTTATCAAATATCTTAATCCCTATTATAAATTGCAAGAAGACAAATAATTAGTGAAAAGTTAGCATTATTTGGCATGGAGAGGGAGTGAGATAGAGGATGTTCTTTATATACTATAATACAAATGCAGAATCAATTGGTGTATATTCTCTCGGTATATGTCTCTGTCACAAGATAAATTATATGGCTTATACTTTTTGTGAAGAAGATCTACTGAAGTATTTTTCTTACCGGAAATAAATAAAAGGGATTGCATTATATGATATCATTTATTTTTGGTACTAGGTCACAATTCATATCCGTCATTAGATGTCAAATTGGATGGTTTGAGGTGTATAATAAAGTTCAAGAAATTTGTTTTTGAACTTGAAATCTAGTCGATGATACACAAATAACCATTCGATTTGAAATTTGATAAACAAAAGTGCTCAAGACCTCCTTATATAAAAAACAAATAGCCTTTTTGCATTTACTTAAATAAAAAAGGGCCAACTTTTTGTTGCCGGAGTTGGACCTCAGTTACCTTAAGTAAAAAGTAAAATTGTAGTCCAAAAATTCCGGCATAAAGTATGGTTTTGTTGTCAAAAAATCTTCAAATT
This sequence comes from Amborella trichopoda, assembly GCF_054954075.1. Lineage (NCBI taxonomy): Eukaryota > Viridiplantae > Streptophyta > Magnoliopsida > Amborellales > Amborellaceae > Amborella > Amborella trichopoda. Next base: position 42,379,178 of record NC_142342.1, read on the forward strand.
GATCATGTTGACTTCAACAATAATAGATCTTAAAAAAAAATAAAAAAAATAATTGAATTTTTAAGAATAATTTATCTTGTAATATATAATTCAGACTTTATATTTTTTTTTAAAACTCCAAATTTCGTAGTTATATACGGAGATTGATTTTCAAGCCATGGTTCCAAACACCATAACTATGCTTTATGGTAAGTGGTTTCAATGTGAGACTTATTTTTTAACATAATAAGCTGCTGACTGCAATCCTGATGAAATATCGCCGTACTTTATATGGAAATATTTTAGGTCAACACGTGCAGTTACATGGTAAAAAACTTACGTTCTACTTCTTTCCAGTTTACCACATAATTTTATTTTCTTAATTTTGATGCATGATATTGGTACATCTATGTAGAGTGAAATTGTCAAACCAATATTTAAAACTACATACTAAATTGCTATGTTTTAGGAGAAGAAAATTTATATAACGAAGGCAAGTTGATACTATACAAGCAGGATGCACCTAAAAAATCCGTTAGAAAAGAGTGATATGAAGTTGTGAAATTTTCCAGTTGATTATCTCAACCTCGTGAAATATGAATATAAAAAAAAAAAAAATTCAAATCTTAAAAATAATGCATTTTGTAATAAGTTATTTGTCTATTTTCAAGCTTTTTAAAATATTTATAGATCTACTCGACCTGCAACAATAAGTGGAATTTTAAATTTCATAATTAAAATTGAAAATATATTTTCTAACCATAATAAGTTTCTGACACTAGAACTACATCTTCCAAAAACACCTTTAAATGTGCTTTTTTTTTTGTATAGCATAAGCTAGGTACCTTATATAAACCTTACCCTTTATGAGAGCTTGCTAGAACTATGGACAGGAATTGGTTGAAAATATGGTACCACACCACTCAAGCAAAAAATGTCCCTGTCTTAATGGTACTCCACTTTAAGGAAATAAAACTTTTAGCCATAATTTCCATATTTGTTGCATAAAACATGCAGAAATTCTCTTGCTAATATTTCTCCTCTAACTATACGGTACGAGGGGACAAGACCAGCAATGGGCTGGGCCAGGCTTAGCCTTGCCAGGCCCTTGTTCTCACAAAGCCGGCCCAGCCCAGACTAGGTCAAAGGGGATCTGTCCCAGCCCTAGCCCTATAGTCAAGGGTGTGGGGTCAAGTGCACTAATCGTAACTTGAGTTAGGACCATTGGGCTCGTAGTGGGAGAATCCTTTATAGAAGATAGTACTAGAACTCTCAACTGACATATGATGAGGACCCTATGTACATAGAGAACAAAGGGCATGTAGGGAGACCAATCTGATTCTTATCTTCGTGTTTTTTTTTTTAATGTACTAATGCAAGGAAAAAAATTATATAAGGGTGAGGCTGTAAACAATCAAATTAAAGGCGCACTTCATATATTCACTAGAAGAGAATATTTCGATGCTAAAAAACCCTCAATATGATCATCTCGACCTCTAGATATATGGACACGAGAAAAAATAGCATTCAAGTTTTGGAAATAATTCATCTTGTAATGTATTACTTAGACCGTAAATTTTCAAGATTTTCGAGTGTTCATAGGTCTTTTCGATCTACACTATTTTGTAATCTTTAAATTTATAATTCAAGATGAAAACAAATTTTAAAGCCATCATAAAGATTTCTAATACTGAAATGAGATGTTTCAACATTATTTGAAGATGCTCCTTGTTTTGATTGTTTAGGGCCTCAGCCTTATACAAACCACAACGTTAATACAATGAGCATGGACACTCTCAAACCCATCGTGATTCAGAGAAAAAAATAAAATAAAAGAAAAACTTTGTGCCTGTTTTGAATAATCTGGGGGATTCTCCAATCGAGATCCATCCGACATTGAGAACCGTAGGACCAATTCTACTCGGCCGATTCCAAGTTAGGGACAATCCGACTCGACCGATTCCATGTTAGCCCTTCACTGGTCAAGAGCAAGTAGTAGTGTATTGGGCCCATTTCACCCCAACAAGGGTCTTCCTCTTAAGGCTCTAAAGGTTTCAGCACCTTTTGGTTTGGAACCTTTTCCTTTACTTCTTCTTGTCGCTGCCGACCATATTCACATATTCACAACTTTCTCAACAAAGAATAACTTCTTTGCTGAGTTCCCATTCCCTTCTCTTTAAGATTTATGGCACTTTCCTCCTCTCCTATTAAAAGGCTTCCACTATCACCTCTTTAGCCCGTAAGTTTCTATATGCCAAGTTCTCTGTGATCTCCTACAGAACAGCACAAATCTTGCTTTCATCAACCTTGATTAACATTTTCTTGAAGTCATTCATATTCCGAAGAGATCAAGAGGAAAATGGCTAAGTTGACATTGATTAGAAGAGTAAGTGATGGGTTGCCTCTGGCACAAAGTTTCCCCCCTTCAAAAGAAGAGAAGGATGGCTTGTTGTTTTACAGAGAGCAAGGAGATTTGGTCATGGCTGAGATATCGAGAAGAGCTCCAGAAGCCTCCAGAATGTCGATTCGTATCGATCACCACTGCTTTAAGTATCCTTTTTTGAAAATTTTCTTTCCCTCTTTTCTTGATACCATTTTCTTTAATTTTCTCAGTGATTTTGTTTTATTGATTTTCTTCCAACGTTATTTCCTTTTGTGAAGAACATATGGTTCAAACTTACCATTGTTTTGAAACACTTTTTCCTCTCCATGAGGCATGTTTCCTTTGCAGTTGATAGGGAACAACACAATGAATTATGAAATGTCTTTAGCAGAGACATCTATCGATTTTGAGAAACAATGATATAGAAGTAGTTTAGTTTTTTAACAGATTTTTTACTGTTAGTTTAATGATGGGATGTTCAATTAAATGATTCCCATGTTACTTATTTCATAACTTAGCAAACCCATAGTATATACAAGAAGCATATTTAATGGACACATTATTGCCATCATCATAGAATTTTTTCAATTAATTGGGATCGGCTATCCATTGGATATATATAATTTTTTTTTTTTACTTTTTGGTTTTTTTTTTTAGTTTTAACTAATGAAATTTATATTTGTATTATTTTTACTTATTGAAAATTTTGACTAATGAAGTTTAGATCTTAATATTTTATTTTCACTTGCTATGGCTCTTTACAAATATTTTGGTAAAAAATAATTGCTTGTGTTTTTATTGGGTTCCTTAATTTATTTGGAGTTTTATTATAGAAGATGGAGTATGTTATATGGCTCTATTTGATGCTTATTACCCTAGAAAGCTGGCTTTTCACTACTTGGAGGACCTGCACAGGGATTGCCACAATTCTTATGGCCCTGTCATGCATACTATTGCCAACCCTCATGCTTTGTCCAGAATTGGTAAGTTTTTTTATTCGAAGATAAAGATTTTTTGCGTCAAATGTTTTTTACTAATTGATCATCTCGACTTTGACAATCTATATTAGAAAACAAATAAAAAATAGATTTCTAACCTCAAAAACTGTGTATTTTTAACACATTTTTTGGCCATCCAATTTAGTTATTCACAAATCAATTATATCTATATTATTTTTGGAGCAACAAGCTCTGGAGCTAGGAGCAAAAATAGACTTACAAGCTATTACATGAGTTTTTGACACCTTAGCTTATATTTTTGGGTGCGGTGGGGTTTTGAGGTGTGGCTTTAGTAAATAATATAAAATAATATAAAGTTGTGGCCCTATCAAAAGTGCACCCTTTATTCAAGGAGAAAAATCAATAATTGCATTATTGAATTGTGGCCATTAGATGACCAAAACACCCTTCCTCATTGCTTTGGCTATTTTAGTCATTTAAGCAAGATTTTAGAAAAAATGGTCGTTCCATAGAAATAAGGACCACAACATTGTACCATACCTGAGCTTCATATAATATATGCGAAAAATTTTTATATAAGGTTGCACTTTTATTTATAAAAGCTGCTATAAAATATATCATTCATTTTATTTAAATGGTATAGATTGAGTATCATTTTAAAAGACGTGCTACATTATAAAATACGTCTCAAATCTACATTATCCAATAAAAATAGATAGTGTAGAACATCACAACTTTATTTCTACAAGTAAAGTTACCACCTTATATAAACTGGACCCAATATATAAGGTTAGGTAAAACCGGTTTATATAGGTAAACTGCATGAAATTGCAGTTACAAAAAGTTTCTCAAATGATGGTCATTATATTTGGAGAAGTGCTCACTTAAAAATAATTAATCATCATCGTCAAATCCTTTTTCCAACTAATTGGGCTCAGCTACAAGAATTCTAGTGAAGAATTTTGCTCTATCGAAGGTCATACCCTCAGTGAAGCCATAACATATCTATACCCCAGTATTAACAAAAACTACAAGCTCATGATTCATGATAAGTTTAGGCCAAGTTTTACGTTGGTTGCATACCTAACACAATCCAACTCCTTTACCCAGGCAGGGGCAGGTTAAAGTAAAATTTAAAATCCTCACCCTACTTAGACCAACTTAAAAAATAACTATCATATTTCTTAGCTATTTCCCATTTTTTCTTATTTACCCAATTTCTTTTTAGACCAACTTAAAAATAATCTTAACTATTTCCCTTTTTTTCTTATTTACCCAATTTCTTCTATATTCTCTTTCTTTACTCATATTGCATTTAAGAAGATATGCATATATAGAGAGAGAGGGTTTTAATCTTCTAACCTTGTTTATTGCAGAATTCATCATTAACGGGATCAGGAAACTTTACTTGGATACAAGGACTCAAGCCAACCTCGCAAAGCTAAAAGCAGGGGGTGGACAAATTCAAGAAATCCCTACACAAGATATCTCTGACTTCCTCTTTAGCCAAAAGGAATCAGGTATTCCCTCTTTTGTAAGAGAGAGAGAGAGAGAGAGAGATTGCCTTGCTTCTGAGGGTGGCAATGACCCGGACCTGACCAGGGACCAACGTCCAGAATTGGGAGTAGCAAGTCGGATTTGGACTCGGACATGGGTTCGGATCCATGTGGACACGACCCGAATTCTGTTATTAAATAAATAATATTTAATATATATATATATATATATATAAATATTTAAATAAATATAATTATATATTTTTAGTTATAATATTTCAATAATATATTTATGGACAGTGATTTCATGCGACGATTGTATAGTAATATGATGCAATAATCTTCAAAAACTATATTAAGGCTATTTGTTTGATCCAAATATTAAATATAAACCCTTTTCATGTTGATGAACAATCACAAAAGAATAAAAATTTGAAAACGCAACATAAAAAATATTTTTTTAGTCTAATTAACTTAGGCCGTCCAGTTTGGATAGATGCTTAGATCTAGGCCTTATAATAATATTTTTTCTTTCCAAATTTTCTAGACAATTTTATTATATTAGATGAACAATATTAAAAAAAAAAAAACTATTTTGAATTTATAAAGGCATAGATCTTGACATTCATCAAATGGATGGTCTAGATTCATTGTTGGAGGGAACTCATTTTGACCAAATATAAGGTGTAAATTAAGTTTTTTTTATATTGATTATTGAAATGAAGAGGTGTGTACAAAATTTTGGGTCGTACAAATACCATAAATATGGTTTTTTAGAATGTGGTTGCATTATATTGTGATACAACCGTTGCATGAAATTATTGCCCTTTATTTATATATTTAATATAATATTTAAATGTATATATATATATATATATATATATATATATATATATATATATATATATATATATATATATATATATATATATATATATATATATATATATATATATATATATATATATATATATATATATATATATATATATATATATATATATATATATATATATATATAGAGAGAGAGAGAAGATGCTAGGGTGAGCCAACTAACTCACTGAATAGTATAAGCTTAATGGCTCAGATTGAATATAGGCCGATCTGACGGTCGAGAGTGTTTGAATTTTAATATTTTTTCTACAAATTCAAATCGCTTGAAATTTAAGGTGAGTGTTCTTTTTATCAAGCCACACCTAATAAAAATATAAAAAAATAATCCATACAATTAAAAATGACCAAAATATCCCCAACAATTTATGGGGGTATTTTGGTCTTTTTTTTCATGTAAGATATTTTTTTAATATTTTTCAAATATTTATTTATTTTTTATCAACACACGTTTAAAATTCTAAGTGATTTGGATATGTAGAACAAAAACTAAAATTCAAACACTATCGGGCATCCATGATCGTTAGATCGGCCCAGATTCAATTTGGACCATTGAATTCATTTTTTCTTGTGAGCCTATTCGCTCACATAAGCCTTTTCCTATATATATAAGGGAAAAGTTAATATAGAGCCGAGGCTCTAAACAATTAAATGATAGCCTACCTCAAATAGTTTACTAGAAGAGGTTGTTTTGATGCTCAAATATCCTCAAATTGATCATCTCAACATCAAGATGCATGGACATGAGAAAAAAATAGATTTCAAGTTGTGAAAATAGTGTATTTTGTAATACATTTTTTGACCGTCAATTTTCAAGATTTTCAAGTTTTCATAGATTTGTCGATCTACACTATTTTTGAAGCTTTAAATTTTATAAATAAAGATGAAAATATATTTTAAGGCTATTACAAAGATTTTCAATATTGAAACTACTTTTCTCAACACTTTTTGAAGGTAGACTCTAATTTGATTGTTTAGAGCCTAGGCTCTATACAAACCGCACCCATATTTAAATGTATATATATATATATATATATATATATATATATATATATATATATATATATATATATATATATATATATATATATATACTTTTTTTTTTGGCGCCGGGTCCAGATCTGGGTCCGGGTCTGGGTCCCATAAATATTTTTCGGATCCGAGTTAGATTCGGTTGGACACAGACCAAGACCTAACCTGACCCGACCCATTGCCACCCTACTTTCTTAGGGAGAGAGAGAGAGAGGTCTTTTCTTTTGGCAGCAAATAGATCTTACATTTCAATTTTCATAATTGGCAGACAGATTGAATCGCCATGGGAGGGAATTGTCAACTTTCAACAGTGAATGCCAAATATGGCATTCAAACATGCTTGAGGTGAACAATGTGACAAAAAGAGAAAAGCAAAATTATAGAAAAATATATTTTATAGTACCATGGGTGCTAGTATTTTTACTAATAAAGATTCAATAAGGGCAAAAAAAATAATTAGAATCTCTCTAATTAACAAGAAATCTGACCTCTTATATGCTGATCATTTATCTCTTCATACGAAGTATACCCTAAGATTATTAATCAATGATGCATAAAGTTGAAATTCGCTTCTAGCCATTAGATTCGAAATTAGATGGCTAAAGATGTACCATTCACTTTCAAACTCCAAGAAAATATCTTCGGATAGTATTTGTGACCCCTCTAGATGAAAGGTAGATGTCTCATTGTAGATAAATCCTATATTTACACAACGGCCAAGGTTTGTACGAGTCTCTGGCCCGATATGTGCACGTGCGATCCAATAAAGTCCATCTTAGGGATGGAGTTTGAATTTAATTTTTTGAGAGATTTATGATCTAAAAGGGTGCCGTTTGCATAGAGCTTCGGCTCTAAACAATCAAATTAGAGCTTACTTTCAAATAGTGTTGAGAAATATGGTTTCAATATTGAAAATCTTTGTAAAATCCTTAAAATATGTTTTCATCTTTATTTATAAAGTTTAAATCTTTAAAAATAGTGTCGATCGATAGATCTATGAAAACTTGAAAATTGATGGTAAAAAAATACGTTACAAAATGCACTATTTTCAAAACTTAGAAATCCATTTTTTTGTCATATTCATGTATATTGATGTTGAGTTGATAAATTTGAGGATATTGGGGCATCAAAACAATCTTTTCTAATGGAAGTTTTTACGTAGGCTCAAATTTGATTGTTTAGAGCCTCGGTTCTATATAAACTTTTTTCAATATAAAAATATATAAATTTTTAATTGCAAAACTAATTTTTTAAATATTTTTACACTATGGATAGGAGTTGGACCGTACGCGTTCCCTAGATATCAGGGGACCGCATGGTCATGACCAAAGATTGTACACCCAAACGAGTAAGTGTGATGTCCTAAGGCAAACCATCCACCAACCGTACCTTCAAGGGATGGTGGATGCCAGCCAATAGTCCTTGTGGCGTAACAATGGGACATCGGATCACCACTACCATCCCTCGATAATAAGATTGGACTGTGGATATGCATTTTCAACGCCCCCCCAAATAATCGTCCCAAGGAGTATCTCCCATATGGGAAAAGTTTATATAGAGCCGAGGCTCTAAATAATCAAATTAGAGCCTATCTAAAAAAGTACACAGAAGATGTTGTTTTGATGCTCAAATATCCTCAAATTGATCATCTCGACATCGAGATGCATGGACATGATAAAAAAATAGATTTCAAGTTTTGGAAATAGTGTATTTTGTAACGCATTTTTGGACCGTCAATTTTCAAGTTTTCATAGATCTCTCAATCTACACTATTTTTGAAGCTTTAAATTTTATAAATAAAGATGAAATATATTTTAAGGCTATCAAAATGATTACAAGTATTGAAACCACGTCTCTCGACACTATTTAAAGGTAGGCTCTAATTTGATTGTTTAGAGCCTAGGCTCTATATAAACAGCACCCTTATTTTATTTTAACTAGTTTCACAAATATTTTTTAGCCGCAAGGATCAAAGTGCCCCGAAGGCGGATATCGTACATTCCCTTTGGAAAACCCTATATTTTTTTAAATTAACTAAATAGATAGAAAGATTTCTTTAAGTCCTCCACTATATAGAAGATATATCCTCCCCCCTCCATTCGGCAGTCCAACTAATATTAAGTGAGCCACTGACCCTTTGATCTAGATCTGATGCGTCTGAGTATTTTTTTTTAGATAAATTATATGAATATGATATTTGATATGTGCCATTATCTCAATGGGGCGAACCTAAAACAAATATTCAAAACATATTTTTGATAAAATAAAATAACAAAAAATATTATATTTATTTATTGGTAATATTATTTTATATTTTTTGCAGTTGCAAGTTTAAGAGAGGAGTGGACACCCAAAATTTGGTGTCAAAATATTTTACAGAAAAAAAAAAAGTGTAAAAGTATAACATTGTGATTACGGCTATCTCAACCGTCCATTCAAAATGAATAGTTGAATAAAGGGCATACATAAGTTTTATATAGTGGCATAAGTTTGGATAGGGGAAGTACATAAAGCCTGCTCAATAGATAAATCCCTATCTAGAAGATATTTTAGGACCCCAAACTTCGGGATATTACTTCTTCAGCCTAACAACTATCCTCAAATAATAAACTGAAGTATAATATGTAAATACACTCTATATATACCTTAAAAAGGAAAATTTTATATAAAGTTGCAACTTTATACTAGAGAAGTAAGATGCACTTCAAAATCCAATCGAAAAGAGTATTTCGAAGTTGGAAATCTTCCAATTGATCATTCTGACGTTGATATATGCACATAAAGAAGAAATGAATTTTAAGTCATATAACTAGTTCATCTTGTAGCACGTTATCTGAACCACTTATTTTGAAGAATTTCAAGTGTTTATAAATTATCTCAATCTGCATTATTCTTTTAATTTTAAATTTCATATTCTAGGGTTAGACATGGATTTTTAAGCCATTGTAAGGTTTTCCATACTAGAACTCCATTTTATGGCAAAAATTTAGAGGTGCATCTTGCTTATATAAGGTAGGCACTTTACCTTTGTCAATAATAATAATATAAGGTGGAAAGTTTATAAGAACTTCACTCTTTAAAGAATTACATCTTTTGGTTAAAAGAAAAATGGCAAAACCATCTAATTGATCATCTCGACATCAAGATGTATGAATATGAAAAAAAGAAAAGAAGATTTGAGTCTTAGAAATAGTGCATCTTGCAACACATTATCTAGACCATCCATTTTCAAGATTTCCATTTATTTATAGATCTACTTGATTTTAACCATTTCTAGGGTTTAAAATTTTATAATTAGATATGAAAATAGATTTTAAGATAATTCTAAGAAATTTTTATACAAAAATTGCATATTATAATAAAATTTGAAAGTATGCCTTAATTGGATTGTTTAAAGTTGCAACCTTATAGAAACCACACCCCTGTTAAATAATGGCCATCCAATATTTGCACAGTTATGTATAAATCTTTAGAAGTCTAAATTCCAGTCTTTTAACATATTCTTAAGTGGATTCCAAACTTTCAAAAATTTTCTTTTTTTTTTTAAAAAAAAAAAGACCTTTGAAGGAGATATTTTGTGCCCACGAGAGTAACAATATAGTTTGCTCCAGCAGGAGTTCACTATACCCTCCCTTCTTTTTGTAGTGAATGTTTTGTTTTCATTTACCAAGGCATTTTAAGTTCAACTGCAGGTGATAGCTCTAAAATGGATGCCAATTGCCCTAATCGCCATCGTTGCTGCAACTCTCGTTTGGGCAAGCATAGTGATTGACGAGCATTACATTAATTAAAACCAAATTGCTTCACATTTCATTGGCATCACAAAACACAAGAAATAGCGAGGATCCAAACACAGGTCTCTCTCTCTCTCTCTCTCTCTCTCTCCCTTCCCATACTCTCTCTTTCTCTCTCCTCATATCCTCTTAAGTAATCTCTCTGTCTCTCTCTACATGATGTCCCCTCAGCTTCTCACCCTCCGCTTAATAACTGAACTTAACTCTCTCTCTCTCTCCATGATAACCTCTCAACTTAGAGCTAGCTAGGGGTGCGGTTCTACCAACATTGGTGTTGGGGTGGCAATGGCCCCGGACCCTACCTAGGACATGGGGGTAGACCCAATCCGGGTTTGGCCCAAAAATTAGACATGTGGATCGGGTTTGGGTTCAAATCTTGGGCTAAAACACTATTCGGGTTCGGGTCTAAGTCCGAATAATATTTTTCTGAGTTCTAACATATAAAACGTATTTGAATATAGTTAATTACATAGATATTTTAATTTTTGGGTCGGATCTGGGTCTAGATCCAAGTCCTATACAATATTTTTGGGTCCGGATCTGGGTTTGCCCCGACCCAGATCCGACCCGACCCATTGCCACTCCTACATTAGTGCGCCAGATCATATAAAAACTCTGAAGTTAAGCCTACTTAGACCAGAGTAGTACTAAAATGGGTTACACATCTCGAGAAGTCCTCATGTTGCACCTCTTTAGAGGTTGGGGCCGTCATCCCCATTGATTCACCTAAAAAAAATTAGTAAAAAAGAATGAGCTCTCTCTCTCTCTCTCTCCATATTCAATAATGACCTCTTAACTTTGCTCTCTCTTAGGAAAGGGGTTGGGCCGTGGTGATACCATCCCCATGTCTAATTACAACGTCGTGGTATCCATTTTTATTGCTTACCCAATTATAACGCTTTCAAAATAGAATTTCCCAATCTATTAAAAAAACAGGTAGGAGCATTCCTTCCCCACTGAATTATCCAAAAAAAAAAATACTTTACTCTCTCTCTAACCACAGATATTTTTACGATGCTGTGCAGATCATCTGAATGGAACTGAGAGGGAGAAACTTTCAAAACCGGTCTACAATTTATATTCAGGTTTAAACCACAAAGAGAAGGCATTCTTTCCCTGTAAATTTATAGATTTTGCGTTCAGGCTTCTCTCTTTTGCCTGTCAAAAGGACTGAACCAAAATGGAGATTATTCTTTTAAGGAAATAAGTTAGAGAACTATCTACAAAAAGTGGTGCAAGATCGGTTTCCTTTGGTATCAGTAAATGTAAATGGAAAAGTTCAAAAAGATGTCAATGCAAATGTAATCTGGTTTTATGATTAACGGAAAGCTTGCGTTAATATTCAAAAAATAATAATAATGGAAGGGTGAATACAGAGATACCACCTATGAAAAAGCAAAAATAGTGGGACGGCTTTACTGTATGGGAATATTTATCACAAAAATTACAAGGAGCACAGCACCCCCTGATGGCCCTTCTTTTGCTGCAATTGCTCACGTGCTGGCAATCACAACAGGTACAAGAGGAAAATGGCACACGTCTTCTATTTTTCTTATAGAGGGCGTATGATGTGTTCCTGTGGGAGCACATTGTGCATCTACGCCCTCAGTCTCTTACATAAACTTTTCCCATTTTTAAATGGTAAGTTTCTCATTAGTTCCTATTAAAAGATAAACCTTTATTCCTAATAAACTTGCCATCTCACGATCCCTATTAAAGTGCAATCCTTCTTATGGGTGGCCTTTCAAGGAAAATGTTTAACTAATGGTCATCTACAAAAGCGGGGTAAAGTTATCCCTAATATGTGTTTGTTTGTTATGCAAGAAAGATGCACTTACATTGCCCTTTTGCAAGCACTTTATGGTATTGGGCCTTCTTATTGGTAAGAGTCTTTTTCAGTTACCTCGGGATCTTGATAGCATCATTGATCATCTTGATGTAATAGGTATTCCAAAAAAAAGGTTATGGTAAATTTTCAGAAGAGGTATTATTTGGAATTTATGGCTAGAGCGTAACAGAAAAACTTTTGATGGGTCTCCCAGTGTGTTGAGAGGGTCGAACACCTTATTTTGCAATCGCTTTGGAGCTGGTTTTATGTTACCCATGATGCTTCGGTCGGATATTTATGTTTAACCTAAAAGCTCTCCTTAATTCTTGCTCTGCCCTTTACCGACCGAACAAAATCTAGGTTGCGCCACCAGCTGCCTCAAGCTTAACTTTGATGGCAGTTCATTTGGTAACCCAGGTCCAGCTGGTGCTGGAGGCCAGTTGCGTGATAGTTATGGAGGTGTGTTGTTCTCATTCTCTGGCCCTTGTGGCTCCACAACCGCCAATCAAGTTGAATTAACTGCTCTCCTTCAAGGTCTTCAAATTGTCATTGACAAAGGATTTAATGGAGACATTGTGGTGGAAGGGATTCACTAAATGCCACCAAATGGTGTAGGATGTTGGGTGAGTGTGGTCTTAAAGGCCTTACTAGTGCTTGTAATAAACATTTTGATATAATAAAACATAAACTTAGTGGGAGTGGTCCTTCATGGACCATATTAAGCAAATTACATTTGCTGATACTGAGCTGAGCTTTACGAACTAGGTCAGTTGGTTAGAAAAAACCCTATGTTGCATGGGAATAGAAAACTATCGGATAATGGCTCTAATAGGTCATCCCTTGATGATGTTGGAGTATGCCCGGAAGCGTGAGCCGAAGGACTGTGTGACCCTTGTGTGTGATGGTGGCTTTTAGAGAAGGGGGACAAAGGCTCATCCATATATCATCACACGTCATGGATATATGATAATTGTTTCGGGAAAGCGAGCCATCTTTCAGGGTGAAGTTTAAGCATGTGTGAGAGTACCCCTATGCGCCATAAGAGTTGTGGTCGCATCAAGTCTAAGTGATCTTGGTACGTCTCAAGGGGAGAACCTGAAATCCACAAACTGGGATTATGACCCCTTTGCTCATTGGCCAGACTTTGGTGATCCACTAATGAGCCCCTGTATGGACTGTGAGTCATGAGAAACACTGGGTCGATTTGATAAAGTAAATGTAGATCGTAGTCCACAGTTGATGGTGGAATGTTCCAATGTTTATTTGTTTAATTCTTAAACCATATGGATCATTTTCTCATCCAATGAATTCAATTATGTGAGTCTTAATGATATATGATTTTTAGAATTATTATTTCAATTTGGCTAAATCTCTTGATATTTTATTTATCAAAATTGTTTTTATAAAAGCAGATATATTGATTTTAGATTGATTTAAATATTCACATTTGATTTTGTAGATTTTTAAAATCATATTATTAATTTTAATAATTTTAATATTGCATAGGAGTCCCAATATATTAATGGGCCACCGTTGTATATGGGTGGGGCGCATGAAGTACCACCTAAGGTGGCACGCCCCATTCTAATGAAAGTTAAGAAAAAGTTTTGATGTGTTTTGAAGAGATTTTACCTTGAGGAAGCTTTCAGATGATTTTGGAAATCATGAAAAGGCTTATGCATTATTTTGGTATGCACAATATTATATTTAGAATTATTTTATTTAATTTATATTGATGAGAAAATTATTTAGGAAAGAAAAATAAAGGTTCTAGCATATTCCATGATGTTGACGGCTCATCTATGGAATTGAAAGCTCAAATCTCTTATCCCACAAGTCACCCAAGATCAATTGTTCATATTCAATCTTGCAAGAAGAGGTAAGCCATGAAAAATCCTAAAAAACCTAATCTTATTTTTGTACTATAAATAGAGGACCCCTTAACCCATAAATCTCTACATCTAAATCTCTCTTCTCTCTCTAAATATCTCTCTATCTAGTAGGTAAATTAGGGGGCATTCCCCAACCTAGGAGTTATCTCTCTCTAATGCCCAAGGGGACACGCCCCAACCTAGGAGCTCTCTCTCTCTCTCTTGGCTTATGTTGTGATCGTCTCTCTCTTAGCTTATATTGTGGTAGTATTGATATTAAGGGTTGGGTAGTAAGTAGATGTTATCTCTCTTAAACTAGATTTTGTGGGTTTGAACCTAAGTTTGATATTTGTGATTTAAGAGGAGTTCATAGTTCTATTGGAGGGTTTTTGGCCTCAACCCGTTCGGTTGAGATAATCTAAAGCACCCTTTTTGTTTCTTACCATATTTAATTATATAGTATTTACATTCTCAATCATAAAAATTGTGGTTATTTTCTTTGATTAATGAAAATCGGTTTAGTGGCATCAAGGTTTTTAAGATATTGAATTTATTAGTTTTATTTTTTTTTGAAATAAGTATTATTGTAATAAGAATATTTGTAAGTGATATTTGGCAAAAAAAAAAAAAAAAAAGTATATATATATATATATATATATATATATATATATATATATATATATATATATATATATATATATATATATATATATATATATATATCAATTACCTTAGTTCATTTTTATAAAAAGAATACTAATATGATAGCTTATTCCAAATTCCAAATACGCAAAATAATTTCATACAAAAAATGGGGCGTGAACCCCTTAAAACCTAAAAAATTGCAAGCTGAAGGTTTCAACAATAAAAATTATCAATATATTAAAGCATGGCATGAGGTCTTTGCTTTTCAAAATAATATGAATTCCCATACATGGTTATACAAATAAAAATACCAGTAATAAAAGAATTCTCAAATTGGTTCCAATTATAGGGATCCGAAACAGAAATACTGCCACCTAATATTCAAGCTTCTCAAAGGAAGCTCATAGACCACAATAGTAATAATCCCAAAATAGATCTCCATATGCATTTTATGGCTTTATACCAAATCCCATGGATCATGAAATGGTCCTACCATATATCATATGATTATACAAATAACTGGGAGTATATTCCTGAACTAGGCAAACAAATATACATAAAGTGGTTGGATGTTTATGAAAATGAAGCCCTAAACCCTTAAAAGATAAAAATAAAAAATGTATCATTTCATCCTCTGATATAGAAGTAAATATGGCAGATTATGTAAATAAGATTAGCCAGCAAAACCCTAATGCAACTAAAGAAGAGCTAAAAAAGAAGTTACTACAAATATTTGATAAGGAAGAAGAAGCCATGTCTACGTCAACTCAGAATGAGGAAAACTATGAAAAGGAAAACGAAGATATGGATTTCGGAATATCACAATAAAGGAAGATATGGATTTCAAAATACCACAATACATACGAAGGACGGATCGACTGCAAATTCAAAAGCACACGAGTCCTAAGAATAAAATGCCGACAATATCTTTTACCTTTTACCTTTAATTTTTTGCCAACTCAGACTCCCTGTTCATGCTGACAACATATTTCACCCTTTATCTTTAACTTCAACTAAAAGGCCCTGTTCATACCAACAACATCTATCACCGACACCTTTAAGTCCCATCTATCACTAACGCCTTTAAGCTACTGTATGGACTTGAAATAAAACTATGGCATCCGCAAAATGTTTATAAAAGGGGAAGAAGTTGAAGAAGGAAGAAGGTTTTGGAAAAGGAGAGATAGAGGTCCTTGAGTCTCAACTGGTGAGTATTGTTTGTGTTTTGAGTAGTGTAATATTTTGAGTGTTTGAGTACTGTAATAGTTTGAGTACTGTGAGTGCTTAGTGTGTGAATTGTTGTATGTGTGACCGTCACTGCGATTGTCTACCTACTTACTGTCTAGAAGAGTGGAAGCTCTTTTCCAGTTTCTGCAAGTGTCAAATGTAAGTGCTTCTGTAACTTTGTAACTATATGCTGTGTGTATAAATACTGTTTGAATGTTGTATTCTTTGTTATAAGTTGATATATTGTTTCTAAGTTCTTTGTTATAAGTTTATTTCCTGTTTCTAAGTTGGTATCAGAGCCATTGGCTTACAGTGGTGAACTGTAGTAAAAGATTGTTCTAGAGTCTAGAAACTAAAAAAATTTTCCACAAAGATAATAAGATTGACACCAAAAGTCGTCGTAACTCGAATTACCGATAGGTCAATAAGAGCTGAAAAAGGTACAGGGACTGTTTCCGACTGACTCAGTGATAAAAAATTATCAGAAATGGCAAATTTCCTTTGGACTCTATCCAATAGAACAACTTCTTCTTATAATAGTACACTGCATGTAAGAAATAAAGAAGAAATAACTATAGACAACATAGAAAAACAGATTCAGAATTGGAATATCCCTAAAGTTTCAGCCTCTAATGTCTACAGAAAATGAACTTTTGAATTTAAAACTAGTATTAAAACTGTACAATAAAGTATTTTTATTATCAGTGAGCAGAATAGTTTCCAACTCCTTTCAAATCGTATGATATATATATATATATATATATATATATATATATATATATATATATATATAACATTAGTCTTTTTTTTTTAGAAAGCAAATGGCAGTGCACTGATACTAAATTAGGTGTCTCCCTTCTCTCTCTATTTGTTTCTAACTCTAATAAAAGCCCATAATATTCGTCAACAAACAAAACGGACTCCTCCAAAACATAAATTCCTCAAAAGATAGCCCCTCCTACAGACAAAAACGTAACTCCCATTAAAATAGGTTCCCCAAAAAATAGGAGACTAACAAAGTAAAATAATAAAAAGACCAAGTTAATCTTAAAAAAAAAAATTAAATTTAACGCCCTACCCATAAAATAAATAAAATTTCACGAAAAACTCTATACAACAATTCCTATAAATTAACCCCAATAAAAGATAAAAGTCTACCCACATCTATGAAACTCAAAATAAAAATAAATTTTTTTGGTTATCCATTTCTTGATTTACATTATTATTTTAATATATTTCTATATATAAAGGATATATTTTATTTATATTAATTTTTAAAAAATGTTCGAAGCCTTCCCTCCGAATCGGCCGAAGCCTTTCCTCTGAATCGGCTGAAGCACATTACTTCGCTTTTCTCGGCCAAAACGAAGAAGGTTCCGAAGTGAATCCGATAACATTGGTCTTGACCATGTGAAGGAAATTATAAAATTAAACTTTGCTATGGCTCCAGAAAATTAGGATTTGGGCATGGTTCAAGATTGGAGCAAATGGGTTTTCATAACACTACGTCTCAAGTTCTATTCCGATGTAACAAGCTTTCACAATTGAAAAATTCCAATTAGGTGACATCAAAGGATTAAGATAAAAGGATGAGACTTTTAACCACCCCCCCCCCCTCACTAAATTCCACGATCAATACTTCCACATACAATGCATGACAATACATGCCATTCTCAAGATGGGGTTGGAGCCTTGTTGATATAGGGAAAGCTATTTCAACGGTTAGCCTTGTGGACAGAGACCGAAATTTTCCCTTGTGTTATGCTTTGTTGAAATTTTTGTGAACAAGATGTTGTACTACATACTAGAGAGAGAAACAAGATGTTGTACTACATATTAGAGAGAGAAACGGCTATATTATTTATATTTTATTGGATGAGGTTTCTATAAGGCCTAGGTTTTATAAAAGCAAAATATTGCCTCACCTCAAATTTTCATTTTAAAAGCACTTTCAGCAACAAAAATCTCCATGATGGCTTTAAAATTAATTTCCAACACCGACAATGAAATTCAAAACTCAAATAATAGTACAAATCTTGTGGATTTATGAATACTTATTTTTAGGGTGAAATCGACATATTAGATAATTTGTTACAATATACACTATTTTTAGAGTTTAAAATCTTTTTTTTTTTTTTTTTCACAACCATAATGTTCAAGCCAAGATGATCGAATGTAAAGGTTTTCTAGTGCTTGAATTGTAATTTTTGATGAGTTATGATGTGAGGCTTTGCTTATTTTGATAGGGTTTCTGCCCATCAAACCATTTTCCTATTTTATTTCATACTATTATAACTTAACCATTACATCCGTCCCTGTACTATTTAACATGGATTAAGTCTCTTTTTTTGAAGAAAGTTCACACTTTATTCATTCAAACCTTTACAAACTACATACCATCAAAGATCAACTAACAAAATTACAACCACACTTTAAAAAATAAAAAACAAAAGCCACAAAACTTACACAACCACTAATTCTACTGAACTCATCCTAGCTTTAGCTAACTGGTGAGCCTCTATGTTACATTCTCTATAGACGTGTGTAAAAGAACACACCGTGTTTTTACAAACATCAAACAATTCTCGCATCAGCTCATTAAATCTCCTAGGAAATCGAGCTGCTCATTAAATCTCCTAAGAAATCGAGCTTTCTTTTGCACCCAACTAATAATATTCAATGAGTACCCTTCCACAATAATAGGTTTGTTTAAATCTTTCGTCAAACTTTAAATCTTGAAGCACAGCTTGCAACTCTGCTTCATTTGAAGGCTCTAATGTTCTATGCTAGGAGCACGGTCTCCAACGGGTGAAATCCCCCTTTTTTTTGTTTTTTTGACAAATACTCCAAAATGAAAACTTAGGAATATTGTTAGAATTTTAATAAAAGCAATGAGATTCACCAAATAAAACAATGTTCCAAGATTAAATCAAGACCGTCTAATTTTGGCAGAGGTCCTAATATTTAGAAATCCATTTTTTTTTTTGGGTGTGGGTTGTAGAAGGTTGCAACATTAAACAATCCAATTACGGCATACCTCTAAATTTTGTCATAAATATAAGTTTGGTGTAAATAATTCTTAGACGGCTTTATAATCTATTGTTATCACTAGTTATACAATTTGAAACTCCAAAAATAATTTCAATCTAATATACCTATACACAATTGAAAATGGTCAGACAGATAGTTCAAATAATGTATTGTAATATATACTATTTTTAAGATTCAAAATCCTTTTTTTCCTTCCATAATCATACATCTGAGTGTTGTAATATATACTATTTTTAAGATTCAAAATCCTTTTTTTCCTTTCTTAATCATACATCTTGATGTTTAAATAATCAATTAGAGGATTTTCCAACGTCAAAACAACCTTTTATGATGAACTTTTGAGGTGTACTTTAATTCTACATTTTAAATTTGCTGGCCTTATATAATCTTTTTCCATTATTTTTCGGGTTGAATGCTAAACATCATTTTTTCCTTGAAAATACTTATGTCATTGTTCTAAAGCCGAGCCCATAATTTCAAATAGAAATAATTCCCTCATAATTTCAAATATAAATCTTTCCCTCATACTTATGTCATTGTTCTAAAGACGAGTTTTTCATTGTTAATGCACAAAACTCGATTTCTAAAGCAGTTTATACAAATTTTCCATAAAAGAAATTGAGCTACAAAGAAAAATGGGAATCCAGTGGGATCATCACCATTCAAGAAACCGGCCAAGGTGATCGACAACAGAAAGTGAACCATTGTCGTTATGTCCTGGTCACGTTGGTCCCACTCTATCCATTCCCATCTATTTTCATTGGATAATTCCCTGTCCAACTGACACAAAGCCAAAACCAAAATAAAAACACAATCTCCCTCCTAACTAAGAAAATCCAAGTTCCAATTATTACCAAAGAATATATTTAAAAAATTGAAGAAAAAACCATAGTTCATGCGTTTTACATGGTAATTGCAATAACAATAATAACCAACATAAGTAACCAGATTCATCACAAGTCAATACTGGAAAAGAAGAGAAAAGGGGACAGATGGGAAAATGAAAGGATAAGAAAATTGAAAGAAATGGGTTGGGAATGAGAATACAGGAAAAGACAATGACCAAAGAAGAGAAAGACACGAGTGTTAAAACTTCAAAGCAAAACGAACTAGAGAGAGATAAGGAAAAGAAGAAACTGAGATATAAAAACAGAACTCTCAAGAGAGAGTCCAAAGGAAAATCAAAAACCAAAATTGTTGGGGAAACAACGATCATCTCAACACTTATCAATTACCATATCCATTGCTCAACCCAAGTTCGACCTCAGCCGATGATACACTGGCCGCTTCTTCGTCCACTGACTCCCCATTATCCACAACTGGCTCCTCCACCAAAACCACCACATCTTTCCTCGCCTTCTCTCTAATGGACTTCAATTCTAGGGCCTTCGTTATCTCAGCCGATGATACACTGGTTGCTTCTTCATCCACAGACTCCCCATTATCCCCAATTGGCTCCTCCACCAACACCTCCACAGCTTTCCCCGCCTTCTCTCCAATTGCCTTCCCCGCCTTCTCTCTAATTGCTTCCAAATCTAGGGCCTTCGTTATCTCTCTCCTAATTTCCAACACCAACTCCTTCGCTTTATTTTTATCAGCACCTTCCCCTTTGCTCAACTCCATCTTAAGCTCTGCTAGTTTACCCCCAACCCCTGCCAAACCTGCTGCCTTCTTAATCTCTTTGCCTATCTCCACCACCACCTTCCCCAAATTTGGTGGTACAACCGCCACATTAAGTGACCCCAAAACCTCCACCAAACCCTTCTTCAAATTTTCAATCTCGACTGTCCGATCTGGATCCAACTGTTCCCCCTTTTGCCTCGCCTCCTTCAGTGCAATAATCTTCTCCTTAACCTCTTCTCGGCCAAACACCTGGTTAATTTCCTTCTTAATCCTCTCAGCCTTGGTTCTCTTGTCCAATTCTTTTTCAAGTATGGTTAACGCCTTCACTTTCTGTTTTAACTCCTTCGGCAAACACTGGTCGACCTCCTGGATTAGCTCCCCGAGCTTGGCCTTTACACCGGGGTCAGGTGGACTGCCAGATTCGGCCAACTCTTTGCGGAGATCTTTGAATCTGCCATTGAGCCCTAGAGACTCTAAGGCCTCTTCTATCTCTTTGTCAACCTCTTGCTTGAGCTTGGTGAAATTTACTAGAGGTTTCTTGGCTTCTTGAAGCTGCTCCCCCTTCTCCCTCGCCTCCTTCAATATAATAATCTTCTCCTTAGCCTCTTCTTGGCCAAACACCTGGTTAACTTCCTTCTTAATCCTCTCAGCCTCGGCTCTCTCATCCAACACTTTCTTAACTCTGGGTAACACTTTCGTAACTCTGGTTAACGCCTCCACTTTCTGTTTTAACTCCTCTGGCAAACACTGGATGACCTCCTGGGTTAGCTCCTCGAGCTTGGCCTTTACACTGGGGTCAGATGGACTGCCAGATTCTGCCAACTCTTGGCGGAGATCTTCAATTTTGCTCTTGAGCCCTAGAGACTCCAAGGCTTCTTCTATCTCTTTGTCAACCTTTTGCTTGAGGTTGGTGAAAACTTCTAGAGGTTTCTTGGCTTCTTGAAGCTTCTCCTTTAGCTCTTCAACTTCTTGATCTAGGGTAGAAAGGAGAACCGGGTCTGATTTTTTCATGTTTCGCTTTCGCTCTGGGTCTATAGGGATACCTTCTTGGAAGCCACCAATCACTCGGAACTTCTGATACCTATGTTTTAGAAGGGTATCTGCGTCCATTTGCGTGAGCTCCTGCAGTCAAAATTGAAATTTGAATTCAGATTAGTAGGCCCGATACCAGTGAAATTTAACTCGAAATTGCTTTTGCTGAATTTCAAGCGAAATCTCAAAAACATCTTCCTTTATTAGAAAAGAAAAAATGAAATTCCCGCAAAATTTGGATGCTGTTAAATTCAAGGGGTGTTCTTTGTTTTCCATTGGAACTTCAATTTCAACAGGTCCCCGAATTTATGCAGATTTTCACAAGATGCTTAGTTCAAAACAAAATCAGTTTCTATAGAATTCATAAGGAATACCTCTCTTAATCTTGGTTACACTGTTGCATTTCAGAATGAAAGATACAGGTCAGATTAATGGGTTTAATCACAAAGCATATTTGCAGTGATTTTTCCACAAAACTTGAATTTCTGGATAAATCGTTTTTTACTGATAAAATGACCAGGTGGGTTCATGAACCCAAACTCCACTAGTTTTCAGGACTAATTTAGGTCGAGGGCCCCAAAATTGAATTGAGGGTTGAAAATTTAGCAGCCTATTCTAATGAAAACAAATCTAGCAAATCATATCAGACTATTTACAGGCTGCAGTTTTCATAGGGTTGCAGACTTCAGGATATTTGGTAAAGCCGGATCTCCAATCCAGGGGGAAAATGCAGCTCTCGTGCTGGGAATGCTTGGGATGGCATGCAAATCTCTTTTCTGCCTCTGACTAATGGAATTTGAAAATCTAAAAATAGTGCAGATCTGGGGATTCATGAACATTTGAAATGTATGGTCCAAAAACGTGTTACAAGATAGACCATTTTGGGCCTTGAAATGCAATTTTTTTTCAAATCCATGATTGTCCAGGTCGAGAGGATCAATTTGCAGGTTTTTCGTTGCTGGAACTACATTTTCCGGTGAGATTTGAGGTGTGGCGTATAACATCTTGACCCCACAAAACACTCATTCATATTTAAAACACTACACACTTACATCCATGGCCTCCATGACAGCAATCTTTATCTGCTGGGAAGTCCAGTCTGGGTCAGTATGTGCTCCACCAAGAGGTTCCTGTAATTATCAGCAAAGAACTTGAAATACTATAAGAAAATTTTTAGTAATCTGATAAAATAATACTAACTACAGTACATCAAAATTAACAAAAATCATGAAATAGCAAACTACTTACAGGAATAATCCCATCTGCAATTTTGATCCTGCACAGTTCACTGGAAGTAATCTTAAGCCTCTCAGCTGCCTGCACCGCAAGTCAATCGCATTCAAATTGAAATACAATGAGAGTGAGAAAAGTAGAAGAATAAGTATAATTAACATGTTTGAGAGTCGCAAAAATGCAAACCTTAGGAGATGCTGAGGCAGTCTTCCACAAGATCGCAGCACATGCTTCTGGGCTGCATATTAATTTAACAAGGTTGTTAGATGCGAGAAGAAAAAATGTGCCCAGGGGGGGGGGAAGTGTGAATTTTAATTTCGTTTCAAGATTCTAGTAAAAGATGTCTTATGAGGACTGAAATGTAAGTGCATTGCGACATACCTAACAAAAAATTGAAAAATAGTGAGAGACAGTGTGGTACCTGGCTACATAGAAGACAGCATTCTCCAGCATAAGCATCTTATTTGAACAGCCAATCGCAAGAGCCCCACCAGAACCACCTTCCCCAATGACAACACTAACGATTGGTACTTTGAGGCCAAACATGGTCCTCAAATTATGGGCAATTGCCTCCCCCTGTAATAGAATACAATTCAAGAAACAGTATAAGATGCAATCATTTTGCTTCATTTCATTTTCATTTTACAAATAATTTACTCCGTTCCCTAGACAATGTATACTATAATCCAATGGACCACAGGAAAACAATAGTCCAACGAGGATATCACTCTCTAATTTCATTATGATCAGTGAAGGTGAGTGAGTGGGACCCACAAGAACACGAAATAACCCAAATGGTGGGTCTAATCCCTCTTCATCCCCATCCATTTCATCAGATGGTCCCAAATGCATGGCCTATTATTCCACACAGTTCATTGGACTAGTACAGTTTCCCAAGTCCCTACAAACAAATCTAACATATGCTACAAGTCACAAAATTTTATACCTGACCGAGCTCCTCTGATTTAATGTCAGCATAAGCTCCAGGTGTGTCAATGAATGTGATGATGGGAAATCCATGGTGATCAGCATAGTGCATCATACGCAAGGCCTTCCGATACCTGTGTTATAGTCATTGGCTTTCAATAATCTTTAACCTGGTGAAGTTTCAAACAGAACCAAGGAGTGCATAAGACAGGAACATAAATCAGATTCTCTTAGTGCTTAGACATTCAACTTTTGGGGCATGGACAGATGATATCCTGGAAAAGACCTGCACTGGAAACCTACCCATAGAGCACGAAACACTATGTTTTCGATGCATGCTTAATATCATAAATTCTCCTAGGCAATTTGCATTATAGTAGTCAGCAGACCATGTGATGCATGGCCTAAAACCAAGAGTGTAGATTTCCCAAAGGAATGTTAAGGAAGGTGCATAAGCCACATGTGAGTAAGAGAGTGAGAGATTCTTATAAGAAGGGAGAGAGATTTAGGAAAGAAAGAGATGGGCCATAAATACATGTGTGTGTGTGTGCGTGTGTGTGCGAGTGAGAGAGGAGGAGGGCACAGACAATGCAGAGAGGACATGCAAATTGCGATGGAAGAATGAAAGATTTAAAGGAAATTCAGGGGAAAATTATTTATTTCAGATTCCCTTTTTTTCTCTGTTCTCCTAATCCTAAACTCTCTTCATCTCTTCATCTTGTTTCATTTCTTCTTCTTCTTCTTCTTCCTATTTTCAGGGGGTGAGGTGACACGAACACAACCACCACAATAGTATAATAAATAATGACTAAACATCTCCTGAACTCACATATCACGAGTTAACAATAATAAACAAACCAGCATATCTAGGGAGCAAGCAAGATACCCATGAGGCGTGGGCATTCCAAAGTTGCGGTGGATGTTTTCCTTTGTGTTCCTACCCTTTTGATGACCTATGAACATGTAGCTTTTGCCATCTATGCTTCCAATACCAGACACAATGGCTGGATCATCATAACCTGCACGATCCCCATGAAGCTCCACCCACTATATAACATAAAAAAATGGAAGTAATCATTTTCCCTCAAATATAGCCTACTTCCTCAAAAAATGTTACGCAAACAGGTAAATATTTATAAATAAAAAATATATATACTCAGTCCAGTGGAGTCCTCTCTGTCCAATGAAACTATGGACAATGATGGAGAGTGGAACCGATCATAACAACAATGCTGTGATCCGCTCTCTCTACCTCACTGACCATCATTTAGTGGACGATGATAATACCAACTAACGATGGTTTTCCTTTCGTTATTGGCAATACTTTCCCCAAAACAATGGGTGTGAACTTGGTGCCAAAGCAAAACTTCAGACCTTGTCGGTTATGTTTAACACATGATCAAGAAAAGTTGGCCGGTTAGGATGCCGAGCAATACTTAGCCGTTGAATTGGAGTCAGATGTGTGTAAAGATCTTTCAAAGCCTAACACAAAAGGATAATAAACATTCATCAGGTCCATATCCTATTAAGAAGAAAGGGATACAATAATATAAAGGAACTTTTAGCATCAATAGTCTCCAAAGTTCTCTACTTCTCTTTCTGAAAGATCAGTAGTCTTCAAGGTTAAAAGCAAAACCCTTTTTCCAGCATAGACAAACTATCCCTATGTTTGGGATCCATGTTTTTCATGCAATTTTTTTTTCACATCTCAATAAAAAGGTTAATCCAGAAATCAAATAACTTTCCCACTCGCTACTCCAGAAATCACCTAACTTTCCCATTTGCCAACTAGGTTGTATACTTTAGTGACAATATCCAGTCGGTTATAAAAAGTACCAACTGGTTCCACAGATGACAGATAGTACAGAAAGGCATTAGTCATACATAATAAAGCATCAACCTAAAATGGCAAAAAGATGCTATCATCCAAGATTAAGTAATGAAAGAACTAGAGATTGAATCCATCCATAGATGAAGAGCACAAACTTTTTGCAAAGAAAGGGGTGGCACTAGGTGGGACCCCTTTAAAAAAATATATCAAATATCAGGCCTGTGTAATGCTTCTCTCTCTCTCTCCCTCTCTCTCTGTGGGGCCCATATGCTCCCTCTACATATGAGAAGAAGAATAAGAAGATAGCCTCCAAGTGTCCGGTGCACGGCCTCTCTATCTCACACACACATGGCCAAACAAAGATACATATGGACCCATATGCTCCCTCTTTACATGTAAGAAGAAGAAAAGGAAGAAGATGACCTCCAAGTATTTGATGCGAGGTCCCTCTCTGTCCATATTAGAAGAAGAAAAAGAACATTCTCCCGAAGTTTGAGTCTTTGAGACCTCTCTCTCACAAATATAGATTCAAAAGCAAAAAAAGAGGATGATCTTTAAGAATTTCAAGCGAGGACTCACACGCACACACACACACATACGTGCACGCACACACGTTACACACATGCACACACACATTCACAAAACAAACACACAAAACAACATATGCCCCCCAACCCAACCCCTGCACTTAGGGCCGCTTAGGTATCTAGGCACCGGCCTAGGAGGCCCGCCTTTGCCTTTTTGAACATTGTGTGAAAGCAGAAGGAAGTACATATTAGTTCATTATCTGCTAGACTCTATTAGCAAGCTGCCCTTTCAAGTAAAGGATTTCCTTTGCTGTTTTGACTTGTCATTCTCCCTATCCATTTCCTAAGGGTCTGCATCATCAAAGCTATATTCTATTATTACTAGATGGAGATTGTGGAAGTATTGAAACCAAAGGATTTGCAAAGGATGAGGACCAAGTCTGAGAAGAGCTAGTGAACAGCATTTGTACAATTTCATGAATCATCATCCTGGATGAGTTCGAAGTCTTCAAATTGCTAAACATATAAGGAATTGACACATTTCACAAGGCTTCGAAGCAATGGCTGATCTATGACATGGGTTGCTGTAACGGTTATTGGCACAAACCTAGTATCTTGAAGCTAGGATTTAGCAAAAAAGAATATAGGGCGAGAAATATTAAAAAACCCAGAAATAAAAGAAGGAGCACTTGCTGATCTACATTTTTTAATAACGTCCATAACTAAGATGCTTCATTATGCTTGAGTACATCCATTATGTAAGAATACCCTAGATAAGACTTAATCATGACCATCCATCAGATCTAATCATGACCATCCATCAGATCTAATCATGGTCATTTATTATAAAAAATATTTAAGTGAATAAAAAGTCGTAAAAGACTATAGAAATTACTACTTATGGCCCTAAGTGAATAAAAGGACTCGAGAAATAAATAAAACACATAAAAGGATAGATTCTATAATAATTTTGTCCGTCTGCGGTTTCTCTTGTAAACTTTAAGCTTGTCTCTCTTATCTAGATAAGAGATAAGCTCGTCTCTCTTATCTAGATAAGAGATAAGAGATAAACTTTAAGCTTCTGGGCCACATAAGTCCTTATATTGTTTTGTCACACTACTACATGGTGATATAGTATTTCCCCCAAAGGGATACCGAAAATAAGGCGAATCAGTTGTTTTGTACCTGCTTAATGTAGTTTTTTCCTCTGCTTTACAAAAGGACAGGTCTCGTTGATATCATTTTCTCCTCATATTTGCTAAATAGAATATTTCTTTGATTTCGATACCATCAGATCGCAAAGATGGCCACCATAGTCCCTATGTATAGACTAATAAATAAAAACATGTTTCCAAGTTGAAAAAATGTGGCAAGTAAACTCAATCCATACAGTGGTGAGTTTTATAAATGAAAAACCCAGAATGTGCCCTAGTTTTGGTTTTATGTGATTTACTGTGTCGTTTAGACATATAACTACATTTCCCAAAGTGGTAGCATTGTAGTTGCTAGACAGATTTCGCAATGCCAAATGATAACTGTTTTTGTGACTAGGGATTGCCATGTGCCCAGCTATAACTAGTAAAGCATACTCTTCATCAGCCATACTCTTCATCAGCTCATTTCCATGTTCTTCTTTCATAAGAGAAGGAAAGAAAGCAAATCAGAGGCCTTGACTTCAAGCTTCATCCCTGAACTATTGAGGTGCAGGACAACGGCCAATAAAAACTATTGTGGGAAGGTACCCACAAATACAAAATCAGGCCAAGTAGGATGATAGGAGTACAACTGTCAGAGATGATAGGAAAACATGTCTTACGATACATCCATAATATGACAAGATAAATATAAGAAGAATGTCAGAAAACAAAAGTCAAGGCCACAAAAAGTAGGCGGTGCTTTGGACATTTAACCATTGAATCACAAATCCAAACAAATGCAAACGAATATTACCTAGAGGCTCAAGAAAGAAGCATGAAGCACTACGGCATAGAAAAATCATTGAAAAAAGTAGAATTCTCTGCCTTATAAAGTTAAATTTATAAATGATCCAAAGTTATGGTCTGTTAATACATAATAAGCACATAAACAACCACCTAGTTATTAATCTAAAACAGGGTGAAGTTTGAATTCTAACTAGGAGTTAAAAAGTAACTTTGTAAAATTGCACGTGCAATATTCTCTATCATTTTTTTCCATGATAAAATGCAGCACCAAGCACAAGAAACTTTTAAGATTTTACCAAAATAAACTAAGAAACTAGCTTAATATTTACAAAACTGAAATAAATTAAACAATTTAAAAAGCAGTGCAACCAAAAGATGCAATTCTACAAAGAGAAAAACATGATAAGAGAGAAAAACCAAAGAACATCCTAAGAAACAAATGCTCATTAAAGATTCATTGAGGAGATGAAATATGCTAAATAGTGTGGCTCATATGAGAAAAGATAAATACAATGAAGATCCATTTTCTCTGCTAGATAAAGGAAGTGCATTAAGTATATAAAATTACCTGTTGATATTTGCTCTCCAAAGAACTAATCTGATCAGTGAAGTCCAATCCTGTTTCATCAGCCATTTTTTGTACCTACAAGAAAGAAGTCAGGCCATTAAAGAAAATAAAAGCACTGGAAGCATATGCCACTTGCTTTGGTAGAGTTTCTAAAGCATGGACATTTTCTATCAAATCTATTCAATCTTTGCTCTTACAAAAAAAGAAAAAAAAAAAAGAAAAAGAAAAAAGGTTTCAAATTAGAGAAACCATTTTTCCCTAAAAAAAGAAGAAGAATAAGAAGAAAACCATATCTAATGTAATAAGCTTCAACCAAAATTCTTTTAAACCATGTGACACATCTTTTAAAAAGGAAATGGAATGTACTTGCGGAATTAGAGCAGAAGCAAAGTAGCATATTAAGGGGCCATGTGGATCTATGGATGATTACTCCCATAAATAGTTTTCTATGGAGATTGCTCATTTCTGCTGTTTGGATCCAAAATCTAGCATGCAAACATTTTTGTGACAAAAATTCTTTTCTCTATTTTGTGCCCAAAACAGAGAAATTGTTTTTTCTCCTTATAAGCTAAAAAAATTAATTTCCCTATCTGATTTTCTTACAAAAATGAATAAAAAAATTAATATGAGCATATAGAAAGTTGGGGCCTGGACAAAAAAGGGCAATCCCTTCCCCTTTTTCTCCTTTACTCTCTCTCTCTCTCTCTCTCTCTCTCTCTCTCTCTCTCTCTCTCTCCCTCCCCAAAAAAAAACCATCTCTCTTATTCTCTAAAATCCTTGCCTTTTGTTTCTCATTTCTCTGTCTATCTCATGTTCATAGAAATCTCTTTCACTTCCATCTTGCTCTACCCATTTCCTTTTCATTCTACTCTACCATATCTGCCTTTCTAGACATTCATTGCATTTAACCTCTTTTCAAGGTAGAAATGTATACTCCAGGTTGCATCCAAATACTATCCAAACAGCAAAAAGCCATTTTACCGGAAATGTTTTTTTGCAAGAAATGTATTCCACAGGAAATAATTTTTTCCAAGGTTTTAAATGGGGCCTAAATAAACAAGAAACCCTAAGTCTCATTTCTTTCTTGATATTTACAGCCCACAAATTTGACCATATTAAGGAAGTCTCCACAAAATATTTTTGAAGAAATCCTCCAACCAAAAGTTTCGCTTAGGACACATGCTTTTATTTTTAAATGGATAATGGAAAGCAAATGCTGTGGAATCAACTCAAAGAAATGACAAAAGAAAACAAACTCACATCATTTATCTTCTTCTCTAGATCAACAAGTGGTTTCTCGAAAGGGAGAGTCACAGGCTTGGGCTTCTCTGGCAATGGCTTAAAATGGGACAGGTAACTTAGATGACCTCCCTTAACATTTGGGTCTACCTGATCTGGGTCAGGCCATGGGTAATCATGCTTCTTCCCCTTTCCAATCTTTGCAAATACTCGGAAACCTTGACGGATTCTAACCCTAGTCCTTCCCAGATCCTTTAACCGAATGGCATGGCTTCCCTTGAAAGAAGTAGTAAGTAGATCCGAGGCCAAACCCTTGTGAGCACAAACAAGGGAGCCACCTTCCACTCCTCGAGAAATAGAGGAAGAATACATTTCACAAACCTAATTTACAATGCAAAGAACCTGAAAAAGAATATTTGATTACCATTACTTCACCAAATATGGCTTAAGCGGGGATTAAAGGATCTCAGAAACAAAGTAAGAAAACCTGAACTCTTCTTTTTTCAAAAAGGTCATTTGTTAAGGCTTTCAGCACCAAAAAGCCATTGCACTTCAAAATCCAACACATTTTAAACACCTACATTATAATAAAGGCCAAAGTCTTTAGTAGCTTAAGAAATTGGTAAAAAAATATATAACCTCATTGAACTGGTAAAGCTTTATTACTTATTTCGACGATATAAAGGCCTCTATAAGACAACTTATGTATCCAAATTTCAAGAAGACAAATCCAAAACTAGTAAAACATCAAGAATTATAAGGACCTTTAGTAGCACAGCTAATTATCAAGTTTTAAAATAGCGGTGACATGTTGATCAGATGAAAAATCTTCACAAACTTTAAAGTCTACAGCATCAAAAACAACGTCCACACTCAGAATTCACAGCATCAACACTGATCTGTATATCACAAAATAATAATAATAATAATAATAAAAAGGTTTACGAAATCTTTCCTAGGAAAAAGCAAAAAGGATTTAAGCTAACAAGATGGAAAATGATAACAGAAGCTATATACTGATGAATTAGAATAGTTTCAAATCCTAGAGTTCCAGGTCTGTGCATATTGGGATTAAAACAATAAAAGTTCGTACAGCACTCAAATATTAAGAAGCAAAGAAATTGAAGCAAGCTTGCCAATTATCTTAAACCTAAGGAACAATGTTGAAGTTCCAAAAAACTAAGGATTAGTGCTTGAACAAGTAAAAAATATAAGATCCAAAGAATCCCACAGAATAGCCTGTCTGAACTGAGATTTTAAAGAAAGGAAATTAAGATCCTGAGTACTACTAACAACCTTCGAGTGATGGCTTACAACATGCATCTCGAAGATTTCCAGCAACTGATAAGGCATCAACTGTCACAATAATATCAGCTTTGAGTTTAGAACTGAAAATTGAACCAAATTAGGTTCAGAATCAGGAAAGCAAATTCCTTGCACAAAAAAAAAGGTTTACAAACCAGAGTGCAGAGCTCTGTCCCCTAAGTTAGAAACCGAAAAGCAACATTTCTGATCTAGCTAACTAGGTATTAAGCCACAGAGAACAACAACGCTACCTGGTTTTCAAGAAGGCGGCGGTTCCTCTCTGGTAAAATATCCCAAAACACCATTCTTGAGCTAAAGAACTAAGCTTTCCAGAACCGACATAACGCCATTTACACAATAATCGAGCTCAAAAGGCAAGAAATCCCAGCTAGAAACATAGGGCTTTGATCCATGAGAACGCCATTGATAAGCTCGAAAACAGAGAATCTGACCAAGTAAGCTAGGGTTTAGAACCGGGAAAAGAGCATTTGCGAATACGCTCTCTGGAAATTAGGGTTTTGTATTTCGTCTTAGTTAGCAGCATCGACTGGTTCGCCCAATGCCCCTTTCTTCTTTTCACCTGTTTAATTGTTCTTTGGCCTGCAATTCAATTTCGATGATATCTAGGCTGTGAATTTCGTGATAAAAGAATTATCCACAAAAATAAAACCATCTTTAGATGATCAATAGACAACATTTACGTGGTCCCTCGTGACCACCTTTACGGCATCATCAACTACCCCGTGCACATTTAGGTCGCATTTTATTTTAGCAAAACAAAAAAAGTAAAGCTTCGTCTTAAAACTCAACGAAACTTATATTTTTCGTTATTAGAGGATCTTCAAATCATTCATTTTAACCCTTACCATAGCGATTATGAAAAAAAAAAAAAAATTAATGGCAATCATTTGGGGTCTTATTCATATGAGTAATGATCACCATCAAATTTGACATAGATCTCTAGAAAAATCAAATACATTATCATGTGATAACTTTTCTAAAGATCTGTATCAAATTTAATGGTAATCATTTGGGGTCTTACTCACATGAGTAATAATCCTATTGGACTTTCTCGCATCCATATATGTAGGACTCCAAATGATCACCATTAAAATTGGTACGAATCTCTATAAAAGTTATTACATGGGTGTGGGACTTGACTTTTTTATAGATTCGTGCCAAGTTTAATGGT
Organism: Amborella trichopoda; assembly: GCF_054954075.1. Taxonomy (NCBI): domain Eukaryota; kingdom Viridiplantae; phylum Streptophyta; class Magnoliopsida; order Amborellales; family Amborellaceae; genus Amborella; species Amborella trichopoda. Next base: position 42,411,754 of record NC_142342.1, read on the forward strand.
GATCATTTGAAGCTCTACACACATGGGCGGGAGAGGATTCTACAGGATCATATATATATATATATATATATATATATATATATATACACACACATGGGTGGGAGAGGGTCCTATAGGATCATATATATATATATATATATATATATATATATATATATATATATATATATATAGTGAGAGAAAGAGAAATGACATTATGAGACCCTCCCACACCCATGTGTGTAGGACCCAAAATGATCACCATTAATATTGACACAGATATCTAAAAAGTTATCACATGGGTGTGGAATTGATTTTTTTATAGATTCAGTGCCAAATTTAATGGTGATCATTTGGAGTCTTACACACATGAGTGGGGGAGAGTCTTATAGGATCATTTCTCATATATATAATATTGTTCTTTATGAAACGGGCAACATGTTGTCCCTCAATTTTGACAAATGATGCGGCCTCTACCCATTTGGTGAAGTACTCTGTAGCCGTTAATATAAAACGGTTATCGTTTAAGGCTTTCGATCTGGACCATTGGGCTTATATTATTTCACGGGCTTATACCGTTCATTTTCAACATCTTCATATGTTTATAGATCTATTTGAAAACCATTTTTAGAGTTTAAAATTTTATAATTAAAGATGAAAATGGATTTTCAAAACATATTAAAAATATATATATCAAAATTACATTTATTATAAAATTTAGTAGTGTGCCTTAAATGGATTATTTAAGGTTGCAATCTTATGCAAACCACACCTTGTCAACAATAGTTGTAGTAGTGCCACTTTTTGGTGATGCACATATTTTAATCTAATTTTAGTTTTCTTAGACACCCATGCTCTGGTCCTGGTTCCATGCTACATACCATCATCCACCTGTTTAAACAAAAGTGTAATTAAATAAATACAACAACCAATATAGCACTAAAAATTAAAATTTTAGATTATAGGGGTTTTTATTATTTTATTTATTTAAATTATTTTTATTATAATTTTTTAAGGGTGCGGCTTGCGTAGAGCATCGGCTTTAAACAGTCAAATTAGAGCCTACCTTCAAATAGTATTGAAAAATGTAGTTTTAATACTGAAAATCTTTTTTATAGCCTTTAAATATATTTTCATCTTTATTTATAAAGTTTAAAGCTTAAAAAATCGTGTAGATTGAGAGATCTACGAAAACTTTAAAATTTTGAAAATTGATGGCCCAAAAATATGTTACAAAATACGCTATTTTCAAAACTTGAAATCTATTTTTTTCTCATGTCCATGGATCTTGATGTTGAGGTGATCAAATTGAGGATATTTAAACATCAAAACAACATCTTCCAGTGAAATTTTTGAGGTAGGCTCTAATTTGATTGTTTAGAGCCTCGGCTCTATATAAACTTTTCCCCTTTTTTTAAATAGATGTGAGATAATGAGAAGTATCAACCCCCCAAATTTAGAATTTGTATGATATATAAAAAAAGGATAAAATTAAAATGCAATATATGCTCCCAAAAAGTGGAAGTTGAGCATAAAATATGAAATATAACAAGCATCTTCTAAATTTTGATACTAAACTTGAATCTTTTGTATTTTATATTTTTTAAGCCACTAAATATGAAAATTAACCAAACATATAGTCTTTGTTAAATGGTTATCATTTGGGGTCCTACACGCATGGGTGTGAGAGGGTCTCATAGGATCATTACTCTTGTTTTTATTATATCCTTCCATTAAAACAAGGCGAAAATAACCATAGAAGTATTACTATTATTATTGTTGTTGCAGCTACTGCTACTGTTATTACTAAAAACAACAACAACAACAAAATGTCAATAATAATAATATAATAATTTATCAAAATACCCATAAGAGATGAACAATTTAACACTCTACCCATATATCCAATGAGACTATTTATCTTTAGTATAAGGTGGTCACAATTAACAAACTTTCTTCATTTGCACAATAGAATTGTGCTTGAGTGTGAATGTAAGTCTACAAATTTCTCAAAAAAAAATAAAAAATAAAGAAGATTTATCAAGATGGTAGGAACTACTTAACATTTCGCCAATGTTTTTTTATTCAAATTTCAAAATATCCGTGCAAAATGGTAAAATATTAAATAGTCAATCTCGTATAGATAGGTTGACAAATTTCCTGTAGACAAAATGGAATTTGAATTCAAAGGGAACACGGGAAAATCTTTTACTTTATTTTTACTTTGATTTTTCTTGCTTTTTATTGTTTAGAGTCTTAATTATCCAAGAGTTTCTTAATATAAAAAACTAACAAATTTGACATTAAAATTGTTATAGAAATTCACTATTATTCATAAAAGCTACATGTAAGCTAAATATATAGGGCAAGCTTTCTATACTTCCATGGAACTTATATACTTCCCCCTATCCAACCGTCCATTTTGAATGGACGGCTAAGATGACCTTAATTACAATGTCACGCCTCTACAATAGTTTATTTTTAATTTTTTTTCTACAAAACATTTTGACTCCAACTTTTGGGCATCCACCCCTTTTTTTAAAAACTAACTTCTAAAAAATATACAAACAATATTCCTGATAAAATAAAATGGCCTAAATACCCCTGAAAGATTCAAAGATATTTTGGTCATTACATTTTATCGAAAATATTGTTTTAATATTTTTGTTAAGTACGCCCCATTGAGATGATGACACATATCAAATTTCATATCCGTATAATTTGTATAAAGAACTTAAAATAAAATATATTTTAAATAAAATACTATGAGGTGTCAAATCTAGAGGAAGACTAAAAACCTTTCCCAAATATATAAGTTACAATTTGACAATTCATCAATCTGACTCGAACCTACCCGGACCTAAATTTACTGGATACGGACTTGGACCAAAAAAATATAATAGTGTGGGACCTAGACCTGGACCTAGACCCAGACCCGGACCTAGACCCGGACCCAAAATATAACATATTTTCTCAATGCTTGAATTGCAATTTTGAAAGAGTTATAAGGTAAGGCTTTATTTATTTTGATACGATTGTCAACCATTTTTCAAAGATAAATGGTGTCTTTGTTGACAATCCCTTTTTGAGTATGTGGAGGTACTCATTGTAAACATGAAATTTTCAGCACCACGACTCAATAGTATATATACTTCACAAGATTAACCTCCAAATTATGAAAATTGCACTTGTCCTAAAAGACATAACCCAAAAGCTTGAATGTATTTCGGGTCGAAAAGTTTATGAGCATCCCAAAGTTTGTGCTTGGTATATGGAGTATCTCAGATGCAAAAGTCTTGCATGTAAAACAATGGAAAAGACATCAACAAAATTTGCCAAATGGAAAACCTTGACGAGGACTTCCTTACTTGAAAAAGTGAACCAACAGCTCATAGAGAGAGAGAGAGAGAGAGATAGCATTCAATAGCAAAATGAATTATACAGGTGGGGGAGAGAGGAAGAGAAGAGAGAGAAAGGGAGCAAAATAACATTCAGAGAGCAAAATGAATTACACAGGTGGGACCTTATAATATGAGAGAGAGAGAGAGAGAGCATTTTAAAAGAGAAAGAAAAGAGAGAGGGAGTAAAATAATAAAAAACGGATGAAGTTTATGTAAGGCGTCACGAAATCTCCATTATGGCTCTAAAATTAATTTCCAACACCGATAATAAAATTTGAAACTTAAAAGACATACAGTTCTTGTAGATCTTTGAACACTTATTTTTAAGATGAAATAGAGAGTCGAGATAATTTGTTAAGGTGCGGTTTGTATAGAGCTTAGGCTCTAAACAATCCAATTAACGCCTACCTTCAAATAGCATAAAAAAATGTGGTGTTTGGAAATCTTTGTGATAACTTTAAAATATATTTTCATATTTATTTATAAAGTTTAAAGCTTGAAAAATAGTGTAAATTGACATATTTATAGGCTTAAATTCAATTGTTTAGAGCCTAGGTTCTATTTAAACTTTTTCCTTTGTTAAAATATACACTATTTTTTAGAGTTTGAAATTCTAATTTTTTTTTTAACAACTATAGTGTTCAAGTAAAGATGATCGATATGCAAAGATTTTCTAATGCTCAAATTACAATTTTACGATGAGTTATTAGGTGAGCTGCAGCCCTATCAAACCATTTGTTTTTAAATAAATAAAAAAGAGAGCAAAATGAGTTATACAATAGTGGGGCCTTATGGTGGTGAGTAGTTGAGCGCTACATCTTTATTGACTACCCATGCATAGAAAAGCATAGACAAGTTCCAACTGCTGAGGCGGTTCTATGACTTAATTTTTCCAAAGTTTTGGCAGGTTCGGGCCTCACAAGTCAAAACCTAAAATACAAGGAAAATAGCTCCGGCTTAATTGCATAGCGCTTGACGATTTGTAATGATAAGTCTTAGGTTCAATTTCTAGCTCTCTCTCTACTAAATTGCTCTATATATATATATATATATATGGAAATAGTCTATTAACTCATATGAACATATGAGCCAAATATTTCAGATTGAATCTAGGCCGATCTGACGATCACGGATGTCTGGTAGTGTTTAAATTTTAGTTTATATATATATATATATATATATATATATATATGGAAAAAGTTAAAGTGTACAGCCTAGCTTAGATAAGCTAAATGCACTAATGGCCCATATTGAATCTCGGTAATTTGACGATTATAGATGTTCGGTAGTGTTTGAATTTTAATTTTTTTTTTAGATATCCAAATCACTTGAAATTTTAGGTGTATGTTCTTCTCATCAAGGCACACTAAAAAAAATTATCCGCAAAAACATAATTGACCAAAATACACTTGAAACATTATAGGCGTATTTTGATCAATTTTATTCATATAAAATATATTTTTTAATATTTTTCAAATATTCACCTATTTTTTATGAAAATACGCCTAAAATTTCAGGTGATTTGGATTTTTAGAAAAATAAATAAAATTCAAACATTACCGGATATCTATGATTGTAAGATCAACCCAGATTCAATCTGGGCCGTTGGCATATTTAGCTTATTTAAGCTAGGCTGCACACCTTATCTTTTTCCTATATATATGGGAAAATATAGGATTAGCCCACTAACTCATATGAACATATGAACCCAACGGTTCAGATTGAATCTAGGCCGATCTGACGATCACGGATATTCGGTAGTACTTACTTCTTTTTTTTTTCTTTTCTACAAATCCAAATCACTTGAAATTTTAGGTTCATATTCTTTTCATCAAAGCGTACCTAATAAAAATATAAAAAAATTATTCGCAAAAAAAAAAAAACCAAAATACCCCTAGAAACTTTTAGGGGGTATTTTGGTCAATTTATTTTATGTAAAATATTTTCTTGATATTTTTCAAAGACTCGCCCATTTTTTATGAACACACGCCTAAAATTTCAAATAATTTGGATTTGTAGAAAAAAAAAAACTAAAAATCAAATATTACTGGAGATATGTGATCATCAGGTCGGCCCAGATTCAATCTAGGACGTTGGGTTGTATGTTCATATGAGCCTGTGGACTAATCTCATCTTTATATATATATATATATATATATATATATGTATGTGTGTGTGTGTGTGTGTGTGTGTGCAATGATTTCATGCAACGGATGTATCATAAGTATAATGTAACAACCTTAAAAAACAATGTTATAGCCATTTATTTGATTCAAAATTTAAAATATACACTTTTTTCATTCTAATGAACAATCACAGAAAAGGAAAAATTGAAAACACAACCTAAAAAGCAATTTTTTAGCCCAATTAATGTGGGCCATCCATTTTGATAAGAAGCTTAGATCTAGATCTTAGAAGGATTTTTTCTTTTCCGATATTCTTAGATGACTTTATTATCATTAGATGAACAATGTTAAAAAAGAAAAAAAATGATGTTGAGTTTGTAAAGGCTAAGATCTTGAAATTCACCAAATGAATGGTTTAGATTCGTTGTTGGAGGTGACTCATTTTTTAGGAGGTTGATTATTGAGATGAAGAGAGTGTGTATGCAAAAATTTGGGTCGTACAAAAACCACAAACATGATTTTCTAGAAATGTGATTGCATTATACTATGATACAACCGTTGCAATAGATCACTATGTACACTAAACTACTCATTTTCAACCTACCATCTTTAAACTTTGCTTGCAATGGATATCTTTCTTCTAAAAAGAACCACTATTGGTTGAGAAATAGTTTCGATGGATATGTATTTGTTTTTGAGGGATGTGGTTTATATAAAGTGTCAAATTTAAGCACACCTCTTAATCGTGCTATAAGATGAAGCTTCAGTGTTAGAAACCCTTATGATAGCTTAAAATTTAATTTTTACTTTTGTAATTTCCAGTTTAAAAAATCATGCAGATTTAACAGGTTTATGAATAATTGAAAATTTTGAAAATGGACATCTAAATTATGTGTTACAAAATGTACTAGTTTTAGGATCTAAAGTCTTTTTTTTTCTCATAGCCATCATCTCGAGTAGAGATGATCAATTGAAAGGTTTTCCAATGCTTGAACAACCTTTTTTTTGTGGATTTTGATATGCGTCTCAATTTTAGAGTATAAAGTTGATCCTTTTTATAAATTTTTCTTCTTTACTAGGGTAAAATTAAGCTTTTCCGGCAAAGAGGATTTCTTTTAAAATAAAATAAAAAAATTGAGTTAGATAATAATAGGGAGAGCACGAGAAGTGCTAAAAATAATATTTTGGTGATCGGAGATTTTCCCTTTCAGAAAATTATATCTAAGAGAGAGTTTAAGAAGATACAAACATCTTTTGATTAAGTGGACCGTCAATTTATAAGATCTGCTACGAATCGTACCTTATTGATAATCTCTCTTTTTCTCAAGCAATTAGGGGTTAGTTTAGACCGGTCTTTTAAAGGATTGTCTACAAAAAAATAATTTATTTTTATAGAAGGTCACAGTCACTCATGTCCCTTAAATTTCAAAATGGGTGGTTGCAAGAGTGTCATTGAATACACACAAAGTTCTAAAAACAAATTCTCGAACTTCATGACTCACTCAAAACCATCCAATTTGACATCTAAGTAGTGAGAACGGTTGTGACCTTCTTGTAATAAAGATAAATGGTCTCTTTGTAGACAATCCCAGCTTTTAAAACTTGGAATTGGATCCAAGATCGGCCCTCCAATGAACTTATCCTCATCTATAGTTCTGTTCTAGATGGCCAACTCTCCAAGTTCAAATAACTTGAAAAGGGAAATCACTAAAAAAAAAAAAATTTGGAGGGAATTAGGTGACTAACCTAATTCGATATGCCCTAATCACTAGCACATTGAACACAATCCAGATTTAGTAGTTCCTGTTCTACAGCAACAATTTCGGTTTGGATGGTTGAGTAAGCCACTGCGAGACTCATTTTCTATCATGAAAAAGAGGTCTCAATAATCTTTTATCTAAAAAGCTGGCAGCATTCAAGTAAAGAAGGCAAAAGGGGCTCACATTGATCAAACAAAAGCTCACCAAGGTCCAGCTCTTCGCACCATTACACGAAAGAGCCAGATTAGCAACCTTCAATGATGCTGCATGTCATTTCCGAATTGGCCTAAAAGAGGGCCTAAAAGAGAGGAAATTATGCTAGAGTATATCTTCAGTTATCTCTAATTTCTGTTACTTAATAAATACTATTAAAATTTGAAATTTAAGTTTTATATCCTTTTTCTTCTTCTTTTTTTCCAAATTGCCCCTACCTAGAAAATTGGGAGTCTAATTTTTTTTTTCTCACAAACTTAATTTAGGCTTTGAAAATTCAAAGTTATTCCAAATATAAACTTCGTACTTTCAAAGTCTAAAGCCGATTTATTGGGAGCCTCTCGGATGCGCATCGCATACCCTACTATCAGGTAAGTGGATTTTACACCAAGTAGATAATAATACAATAAACAACATGTCCGCAATGAACCTTATAACGTACATAAAGGCCCAAAGTTGATGTTTGGAATAAGTTTTGCCAATGCAGTGGCAGTTCGGTAAAACAAATAATCTAAAACAAGGCCTACAAGCCTAAAAGTAGAAATTTGAGGATTTTTTTTTTTTTTTTTAATACGAAGAAAAAAAAAATCTAAGGCTTCAAATATCTCATTAGCTGATCAGTCTTGTCAAATGTTAATTGATGAGTAGGATACTGTTTGAAGATAAACAAGTAGTATCGTATACTTTTCCTATTTTGTTGAAGGGATTGTATACAAGAGACTATTTACCTTTGGTAAAATGAAAACTGCAAATATTTAAGGTCAAAACAAGAGTAATAATGTTTAAAAGTAATAAGTAGATATTGGGCCTGGGTATAATTGATTAGCAGTTGATATTAGCCACGCTACATTCAAGTTCAATTCCTACAACTCAACTACCCAAAAAAAAAACAAGAAATAGAAGATAAGAAATCTGAAAGATATACCTCTCCCGAGGTAAATTTGCAAAGGATGCTCTCCATTAAAAATGTCTAACTACAGTTGGCTGTCATTAGGAAATCAGCATTCTGGTTAGGAAATTGCTCTCTTTCTCAATTGAGACTGATTTCCTGGTTTGCTTATTTAATCATATGTGATTTCTTTTCCACAAATGACCTTCCAGCATACAAACACCAGTGGCTCCCTGTTCAACAAGTTTGTTAGAGTAAGCATGAGAAAGGCCCTCCTCCTTAGTTAAATTGCATTGAGGAGCGGCTATTCTAAGAAGTCACTCTCCTAAGTAACCCTTGCATAAGATCTTTATAAGCCTTCTGAGGTGCCTCTCTCTTTGGTCACCTTCTTATGTCTAGGCAGTGCACCACTCTCTCATTGTTGGACCTTGAAAGCCCATCCTTGCCAGCTGACTCATGCCTCTTCCTAACAATGGGCTCGTACACCTTGCCTCCTCAACTAGACATGTAGCCAATCTTGGAATCTGGACAAGATGTTGAACAACCAATCCTCAATGATCATAGTTCGAATTTCCAGTATGAGAGATGCAAACCTCATCATGTGTTCCCTTATTTAGCCTATTTGTTGCAGCCTATGCTAAGCCTCACAAGCCAACTAGCTGGCATTGCTGACAAAAACAGGGCACAGGCACCCTAACACTCCTTAAATCGAACCTGCTTGTAGTGCTGCTGCACAAGGCCTTCTTGACAACTGTTACATGTTCTTGCATTGTCACAAGACTCACCTTAGAGGAGTCTGCCAAGTTCTAAGGTATTCCATTTAGCTCTCCCGTACAAATGTCATAGGCGCCACATTGATCCTCCACAATTAGCTTAAAAGATACTTATCCAAGCCCCCAAGGTGGTGAAGCTCTGCCCCAACTCATCTTCTTGAGCGCCTTGGGTCATTAATCAGTATTTGCTCTAGCTGCTCCTCAAGGTGGTTGATCGCTCTCCAATTTTGGCAAAGACACCACCAGCCATGATCACCACACTCCAGAACCAACTACAATGGGGCTTTTTTCACTTAGTCAAAACCATGCAACACCAAGTCTAATGCAAATTCAGACTAGGCCATGCCAGCTTTCGACAAGCCCCCACCCAAGGAAAGGAGCAAACAGTCACACAAGACGTGCAAAAGTTATAGAGAAGGGTCTTAGCCCACTCTTATCCATTTTTACACCGTCATATATAGCCTACTCTTATCCACTTTTACACTTCCACATATATAATCAACCCTGTCCCTCTAGGGTCTAGGAAAGGGGTTCACATAGCCCCAAGTATGCATTAACACTCGCGGTCACTATTGTAGCATTAAGGCTTGCACTACCACCTGGTGTGGGAGGTATACCAGCTCACACCCTACACTTCATTGCCTGCACACGAGGCTCATTAAAGTTGACATGATCGTCAGCCCACCTCACTGGTCATTACAAGCCATGCATATCAATCAAGCATGCATTATCATTAAGTGGGTCGTTAATGCCCTCGAGAGCTATGACATACACTTCCCTCTCACACATCCTATGGCCATAGTACAAACCCATGCTGGGGCAGTTATACATTTCATATTCTAATTCTCACTCTTGACCTTCACATGGCATATGCCCATATAGTATAAACCAGTACTGGGTCAATTATACATTTCATATTCTAATTCTCACTCTTGACTTTTACAGCCAACACATGCCCAACAAGACATATGGCTAATAGCCTCTTGCACATGGTCCACATCCAAGTCAGGCCCGTCTGACCACCCATGACTAAGCCAATTAGTCTCAAAACTCCAAGTCCCACCAAGTCATCCTTCTTCACTACTTGCCCAAGACCTCCCACGAGTCGTTAGCCACTGCATGCACATTGATGTACCACATTTCATTAACCTCTCCTCTCGCTTAAGATCAGAGAAGGCTGAAGGATTGTTTGTTGATCTAAAGAAGTGGCAAATGAGAAAGCACATCTATCCAAAGAAGCACAATACCTTGTCTATGTTCCGCCACAAAAGGGTTTCACGTGTCATACTCAGTGCTGCATGACCCGGCCACTGAAAGGGTCAAGAACTAGGCTCATAAAGTCTCACTTGCCATTAGATGAAAGGTCTGAAGGCCCTCCTCTCCTGAGCATGTCCACACTAAATCGCGAAATATCTTGAGCGCAATGGATTAACCCTCTTAATTGCATTCATTAATATAATCCACCAACCAAACCAATGGTTATCCCTGTCTAGCAAAAAACACCAATGAATAATCTCTCTCTAGAAAGAAGGCTCTCCAGAATAGGCCAGCAAACTCAACTCTCACACAGTACAAAAGAAGATTAATGATTTCATTCGACTAAAAATAGGAAAAAAAAACATGCAATTCCAATGAACATTACTTATGTAAACAAAATGATACCAAAACATTCAGTGTAACGAAAAGACACAAATCAGTAGTAGGATAAAGAAAAAGAGAACCCAAAATCTATGCCCAAACCTTTCACAATTTTACATATCGGAGGAGGGAAATCTCTAAAAGAGGTTGATAAAAGTAAAAAAATGGAAGAAAAAAAAAAAAAAAGAGAAAAAAATTATGATATTTGTTTCTGCAACATATACAGGATCATGGCGGGGCGGCATAAGCACGTGCTTTGCTTTTCTTCTCTTTAAACCAAAAGTTATCAGCAAGATTTGTCTCTCTCTCTTCGCTGCCTCCTTGCGGCCTAAAAAGATTACAAATTAGGCCAAGTACCTGAAAGTATTAGGATTATCTTTATCTCTTTCCAGATACTCCCTTGTGATGAGGTCCTCGATCCTTTTCTTAATAGCCTTAAAATCGGGCTGCAGGGTCACAAAGGATTGCACGATTGAGAATTCAGAATGATAGCAAAGAAAAAATTGCAAGTGAAATTAGCAATCCAAGGAACACAATTAAGCTATAGAATGGCCAAGAATACCAATTTTATGGTAATGAAAAAGTTGCCAATCAAATTAGCAAACGAAAGAAGGGAGAATTTTCCACGATGCACACTAGAGTCCAAAAGAACTCCAATTTTCAGAATACTGAATGACAGCATCGAGAAAATTACAAGTGAAATTTAGCAAATGGAAAAGAGAGAAATTTTCATGAAGCACAATAAGGCTAGAGTCACAAATCAATCCAAATTTCAAAATAGACTCAACCACAAGAAAATTGCAATTGAAATTGGCAAATGAAAAGAAAAACCTTTTCAAGTAGCAAAATCAGGTTATACCTTGAACATACGTCCAAGCTGCTCCACACACTCCATCACCAGTTGTTGGTAACTCAACACTTTGCGGCTTTTCATAATCCGCACAATAGAGGCATCAATTGCATAACGCCTGTCTTTGTCAACATCTTCAATTACCTTCTTCTTTTCATCCACCGGAGGAAGTGGAATCTGTGTTATCAACACACGAGTCTCAGTGTCCAGTGAGAAACACCACAACAAAAAGATACAGACACCATGTAAAAGGATCAACATCGTGTAAAAAGACCACAGATCACAAAGCCACAATGTGTGTGTGAGAGTGTGTGTGTGAGAGAGAGGGAGAGAGAGAGAGAGATTATGTATGCCTGCATGTGCTTCAGTGGGTATGTGCATAAATAAACCTTATCCCTTTCTTCCCTTATCACAATAAATAAGTACACAAATAAATAAAAAGCATGCCCAGATTCACAGAGAGACAAACCTTGATTCTCCTCAATCTGTCAGTGAACTTTGAATTGAACTCAAAGTAGTCACTTGGAGAGATGGTTTTTGTGGTGGGTTCTTTATTAAGGATCTGGTATTTCGCACATGAGAGAGAATGAAGCAATCTGACAACATCATCATCAGTCAAGTTCAACTGAGACATAATTTCTGAATAACTAAGTCGATCAGAAGCATTGAATAGCAACAAGGCAGATGCCTGCGAAAGGAACAAAAACCCCAAGTTAACAATTTCCAGGCAAAAAGAATATCCATTTATCCAATCATCCTATTGAACAATATATTAAAATAGTTACCTGGTAAGTTGTCACTATAAGTTCCATTGTTTTTGGGTCAAACTTCCCATTGATATTACATGTACCAAGAGAGTATATCCAGGTGAGCTTTCTATGCTTGGTTTTTGTTTGGTAGAACTCCTTAAAAACCTCGACGCATTTAACCTGTACGTCACAACAAAGAAGTTATGCATCAAAATCAGAGGATCACTAGGATTCAACATTCGGAGTTTAGCTGGGTCTGAAGCTAATAATTCACATCCAGAACAAAGTGAAGCAGTTTAACTCCATTCTTCAAAAAACAAATGTGAGGCAACAAAATGGTTGTCCCCAGGAAATTAAAAAAAAAAGGAGGCAACACCCATCATTAAGGCACACTGCAACTTCCAAGATTACTTTTACGATTGCTGTCACAATTTCTAAAATTTGGTTGGCGCAAGTCAAATTTGGAACAAATTTTGGCCCAAATGAAATTAACAAAACGTTGATTTTATAGAATCATATAGTGGATGTTGGGCTCATCCCTTACCATCTCAGCTGGAAGGTTGAGATCAAAGGACTTGTAGCTTGGCCAGAAGCCAGTAGTCAGCACTGTGACCGTCAAGTCGATTCCTGGATTTGCATTAGCATTGTTGTTGATGTAGTCCTCAAAGTTGGTCTGATGCTCTCGAGCTAATGTCAAATCTGTGACCTGATTGTTAGCAATAATAACATCAATTCACACCCTTGTACAAATATAAGAGAGAGAGAGAGAGATGCAACCAAGGAGACAATATGGACCAGACCATTCCCTCCATCTTTGATGTGAACTGCCCACCGCATTGCTGTTTCAACTTGGTTAGTATACTTCGCTCGTGATCATCGTTGGCACTTTTATCGAACAGAAGTCTACGAGCTAACTTTTTCCTGCACATGCCAAACAAGAGAAACCATGTAAAGAATGTAACAAAATATTTTCTGCAGAAACCACACCATAAAACAATGGACTACAGCAAACAACACTACAGATCAACTGATAGCATAAGCTAACTCAGTTCAAACTGCTCAACCTGATCTACCAACCGATTAGATCATGTTCCATGCTGTTTGGTTCCCATCTAATAAATACATTATCATTTTTTTCTATTGATTCTGGTTTTAATTCAACAGGAATGGCATTTTAATTCAACAGGACCAGCATAGCAACCAACCCTATCCTTCCTAGTCAAACAATCTAGCTTTCATAACATGGTATCAACTGCATAGTTCGAGATGGAGGTCAAGTAAAAAGAAGCTAGATATACCTGTAGAACTCAGCAAAAAGATCCTTATCACTTATATATGCGAGCAGCTTTACAACCTGCAATTGCAATTACATGAGGTGCCTTGAAAGATTAGAATTCAAAAATAGAAATTGGAAAAGGATGAAACCTTCTCAAGAGTCTCCTCAATAGCTTCATCACTCAGTTTCTCACTCCCACCCTTCTTAAGAATATTGTCACAAAACGTAGCCAACAGTTCCGCACTGGAGCTACCAGCAACACCCTTGTTGCAAAAGACTTCAAAAGCTTCTTTCAAGGCCTGTAGAAATCACAAAAATAATAATGCATAACGAAATATGGTAAAAAAAAAAAAATCTAAATGAGGGCTTGGATTCGATGCGACTCATCTATTGGTGTGTCCTTCATCCATAATCCATCTAGACATGGATTTTGAACCCAAATATTTAGGGACCCGTGTTCTCTATCATGGGGATAATAAATATGAAAAAACATATCTTAAGTTCAAAATTTTGAAGTGGCATTAAAAAAAATTGGACAATTGGTTTCAAGTTATTCTGAGTCCCCCTACTATGTGAATCAATTTTAGAGATGGACGTTTGATGCTTAGGCGACACGCGCCCCCTGACGCATCAAACACGTTTCCTATAAATAAAATAATATTCCCCAATAAAATGGTCAAGTAGCAGACCTTATGAAATAACGAGTGGTTCATGAAACACTTGTCGACATAGGCCAAGTATTTGTCATGTAGCTCAATAACTTTTCTAACAAAAACCTGAAATTGCAAAACAAACAGTATTACGCATTACGTTTGGTCAGTTAAAAATTTAAGAACCACTAGTAAGTACCAAAGAAACCAACCTGTTCTTGCAAACCGACCACATCTTTTTTCTCTGCCTGAAAAAAGAAAATAAAATGACTGTTAATCCCTTATACTACAAGGATGACACTTATACACACAAAAGAATTAACTTCTCCAAAATTATTTCATAAATCAAAGATGAGATATAACTAGACCACAAAGCCTCCAAAAGAAACGAATAATGAATCAGAAACCAAACTCGCATCCCATCCACAATACATAGAACACTACTAGCTTACATAATGTAAAGAAAACAATCAAACAATAGCAACAAACATCACTTGCAGAACAGTACATCGCTGCAAGCCCAGTGCTTTGATATTGCAAAGTCGTGAGAAGCGTTATCTTTAGAATTTATTTAATAAGACAAACAGGGCAAAACTCAAAAACCATAGATATTTGGAAATTGGAACCATCCTTGATAGGTGAAAACCAGATGGGGACATATCTATTGAGACTTTAGAAGTCATAATAAACAAAATTCTGAGCCCAGCATCTAGAAAAATTTCATGAACGTAATGTAGGAATAGCTCTTTAGAAAAGCAAACACACCTTCTTGTTGCTTGCCGCATCTTCGGCTTGTTTGACCAGGGCAGTCCCTTCAGCAGTTACATGCTGCGCCAAAACACCCATGTAAACCACACTTAAAAAAAAAAAAAAAGGCCTCAAACTTTCTTTCCTTTAGAAAAAGCAAAAAAATTCATTACAATCTTGTAACCCAAAAACAAATCGAAGTGATTGTAGAATAACACTGACCTGCTTAAATATCTGTGAAACTGGGTCCAACCCTTTGGGTATTCTACAGAAGAGCCTGTACATCCTTGAAAGATCATCCACCTAAGAGAAGATAGAAACAATAACCAACTGAGCCTCTTAACGGTTGCTTAAGCTCAAAACAGATATAACCCATCATAACAGACCGATATAACCCATCATAACAGCACAGTGCATCATGAGTCTATAACATAAAGCCCACCTTGTCATCTCGAAGCAATGCATGACAACCAGAGTGCTCCTTTTCCAGAAGTTGACTTGCATATACAAACAGTAGTTCATGTTGTACTTTCTGCCACATAATAAACCAATTCAGTCTCTCATATTCCAGTCTCTCACATCAATAAGAAGATAAAAGGACTTGCATTGCATTTCCACCTCCTCATTTAAAAATTGGCTAGCTGACAATCTTTTGCCAGCATGTCTCAATAAAATTTGAGTCACAATTTATCTGGAGGTGAACCAGAGTCTAATGAAACAAACCTCCAATAACTTCTGCTCACTACTAGAATGCAAATAATGAGTGACCCGATCTTTCTCTCGTTTCAAACATTCCTCAGCCTGCAATTCAACACCATAATCAATTTGTAAATCCTACCAAAGCAAAGTATACTACAGTCCAATGGACTACAGAATGTCAATGTCCATTACAGGCTTCACCGTCCAATGATAGGATCATTGGTTCAGTCAGAACCCACCAAAACAGGACAAGCCCCAATGGTGGTCCCGCACTCTCTCCATCACCATCCATCATTTCTCAGATGACTCCAATGGATCACGGTTTTATGTAGTCCTGAACTATAATATACTTTTCCCAATAATTCAACTTAGATTCTCTTTTCGTTCTTCAAGTGCCCAAAATTAAACTCATGGATGACCTTTAGCATATAATCGGGGCAGGAATCCTCCATAATCCAGGATGTAGCCTTCCGCGAATAGTATGAGGCAGTGTCAGCGAGCATCTCAGTCTCAAAGTCTTCGACATAGCAATCCATATGTCCCATTCCAATCTCCACGAAGATATCCAGAACATTCTTTAACAAAGCTCGATCAATCTGCTCTCCTTCACGTTCTTGATCAATCTACAAACACAGTCTCTCTGTTAAATGTCTCATCTTGAATATAAAGAAAATGGGCTTCAAAGTTCATTGATGGATGTAAACTCACTAAGGCAATCACAGCATCTCTGACTTTAACACGCATTTCCTTATAGACCTGAAATGATAAGAACAAACATTATGAATTTAATGAAAGACAAAAAAATGGTAAAGCCAATACATGACTGTCATAAGCATTAGTAAATTTCAATTCCCAGAGAAGGGAACAGTTGCTAAAGTTTCAAGACCAGAGAAAGAGTGTTAGTCATATCAATACATATTATAATCACAGATTGGCTTACCGAATCACGAAAGCATTGGAGGCCAACATCATTCAAACCCAAAAGCGATCTCCGTGCAATGAAGTAACGATCAAGATAGTGAAAGAAACGCGAAAGCCATCTGACCATGACTTTGTGATTAGACCACCTCTTTACAAGTTCTCTCAACATAAATTCATCATGCTTCTCCCTTAAAGCAGGCATCACCTACATGCAGAAAAATGCTTTCAGAAAATCCTAATAATGTGATGCTCATGTTCCTTATAAATGTTGGAGTTAGATATTCATGACCCGTAATTGCGAAAATGAATGATGCAATGATAACGTAATTACTTTACTCATTATATACCTTACCTTGACATGCACTTCTCTAGAATTATCACTTTATACTAGACATTTAAGAAGTGCTAAAGGAAAGTGATGCAGTACAAGTATATAAGGAAGTCCCAAAGCCACTCTAAGGACCCCATTCCAGGCCAGCAGCCAGCTTAATGACCGCCGAAACAAGGCTTGCCTTGATCTTCGACATTCCAGTTTTGCTTAATGAGCCCCCAAAAACTAAGCCAACACTCAACCCTACTCCATAGTCCAAGGATCACCCCAAACATTAACCTATTCCCTTCCATAGCCTTAAAATTAATATTCCTCTGAAACTCCCACAGCATCATATCTACAGCATTTATTACCCACGAAAATACCTTAAGAAGCTCTAAACCACCTTTAATACCCTTCACTAGATCCTTCTTGCTTGTGATGATGTTTCTCCAAACATTCCCCAGATCCTCCCCAAATCTCCAATTTACATCACCAATTATGTCTTACTGAACACTCACCCTCTCATGCTCTTTGCTTCAAGTATGCACACATCCCATGCTAAGCCATTGACAAGACATGTTGAATATTAAAACAGTAACAACTCCTTGTAAATCAAAGTTCGAACCATTCAATTCTACATCATGAGTATCACAAAGTCCAACAAAAAAGGAAGGCATCCATCAAAAAGTTAAAAATAAAAACTTATACATCAAAAAGTTAAAAAGAAAAACTAACTCATCAAAGTATACAACAACTGATACTTATTACATACTAAAGATTATAAGAAGTGTATATTAAAAGAAATAGTATGAAGTAACACTCAAAATTCAAGGCATTCAAAAAGTACATCATTTGTTTAAGTAACAATTTCCATTTACATATCACACAAGAAAGGATTTACAGCATCAAGGAAGCCCCAAATGTAAAACAAAAAAACAAGAAGTTAAACATATGAGGGTTGCCAATATTTTCCTTGAAAAGATGGAACCAAGCATGCAGGAAAGAGAGTTGTGAATACCGCACACACCCAACCATGTGTGAAAGCAAACATACAAATGTATAGCATTGTATATGCATGTACAAAGAAGTGTATACCACACTTGCAGAGCAATGTACAAGTGTGCAATGCATGCATGCAAAATACAAATGATGAAACAAAAAACAATGCAAACACATGTACAATATACCTGCATGCTTATATAGATTCAGCTGATAACTGACGAAAACACTAGAAACATAAGCAGAGCATAATGCATCGTTTATACCATAATATTCAGCAAAAAGGATGTCTAAATCAAGTCCAACAGTTCAGAGAACGTCAAAATGATATCCTTACCGTTGAATTAATGTATTCATCAAAAGCCTCCTTGTATCTGTCATAAAGTTGTTGGGAATAGTCATGTGGAGGCTTCTGTGTGCACATATTATAGATAGTCCTGTTCTTAAAGTAAAAGGAAACAATGGAAATATCCATTTCTCACTTAACAATAGATTAACAACCAATATTGATATTTTTTTCCCAGAAAATCCGTCGAGGAAAAAAAACACATAGAGCATGATAGAAATTATGAAAAACAAGAGGGAACAATAAGAAAAAATTAAAAAGAAACACACACACAGAGAGCATAGTACAAGTTTTAAAAAATAAGAGGTAAGGATACGTGTATAGCATCATATACTCCTCAGAACTGAATTGCTGCTGTGGCACCCCCTCGAGAATGTTTTTCAACTTTGTAATTCCTTGCTGCATAAATGCCCATCCTTGATCTAAGTCGATCACCTTCCGCTCGTTCATAGTCATATTTGACCACTCCAACTGTCCTCTAGGATGTTGACTGACTCCCAAAACCTACAAATAGGATTCCAATGATAAATGAAGTTGAAAATAAATTTTGGTGGACTGAAATTTTCATGAATTTTTTTAATTTCACGAATCAAAGATTAACCATAGGATTCTGATGATAAATAAAGATAAACCAATTATTCATGAAACAAATGTTCATGATATCAAAATTTCAATAACAAGAGCGGGCACCCATCAACAGCAATACTGGAGAGGGGAGAAAAGAATGCTATTATTTTTTTAATTTCATGAATTTTTTTAATTTCGCGAATCAAAGATTAACGATAGTATTCTGATGATAAATAAAGATAAAACAAATATTCATGAAACAAATGTTCATAAGATCAAAATTTCAATAACAAGTGTGGGCACCCATCAACAGCAATACTGGAGAGGGGAGAAAGAACGCTCTTATTTTAAAAATCTATGCATCTTTGGCAGGAAACCCAAAAAACAAAGATAAAAACCAAAGGTACGTATGACTGAAAGAAAAGATCCTCACGAATTAGTGTATATACCAAAGACGAACTCGAACTATCCAAAGCCAAATGGCAACAAAAGGCAGTTTCCCAAAAATTACAAACCACAGTTACCACAAACCTAGTGACCTAACACCCAAAGCACATAAAGTTAACAAATGAAAAACATCAAAGAGAAAATCCTGGACTCTCTCTCTCTCTCTCTCTCTCTCTCTCACACACACACACACACACACACGCACACACACACACAGAATCAATCATATTGAGAAATGAACAGTCTAATAACCACAATAGAGTACAGTACAAGCATGAAACCCTAAACCATAGCACTCGTATAACATAAGGAATTAGAAAACCCCTAAATAAAAAACTAAGGGCCGGAGATAAAGCAAAACCAGGACTCACTGTACAAAACAACCTCACAAGAAAAGCCCAAGATTCAACAATATCACCAAATAAAACACCCCAACTAGAAACAAATTCCATGTTACAAAAAAAAAAAAGAAAACAATTCTTAACTTTAATATTCCCTGGTGCAAATAGTAAATAACATAATTGAAAAAAAAAAAAACTAAATTCTAGGTTTACTCATCGGAAAATAAGATAATGAAAATCAATAAGAAAAATAGGAAGAAACCCCCAATTCCAGTATTTACATGCTACTCATTATTCCTTGATCCACATAAAACCTAAAACACCTCTCAGGAAAAAACCCTAATCCATAACTCGAAACCCCAATTCACAGCCAGTATCATGGTTGAGAGATTCCAAATTTCCTATCCATAAACCCTAAACATTAAAGCATGCAATTGGATAGAATGATACACAAACAAAGCGAACAAATATAATGCAATGGATCTTATTTTGATACAATAAAGGGGCACAGAAACAGCCAATAGTTCCAAATAAGACATGATATAGATTACCCTCAAATTAGAAGCGTCGGGCCTTTGCACAGAGACACAAAGAGAGGGGCCTCTCTCTGGTTGCTCTTTAGAGCGAGAAATATAGAGAGAGAAAAACAGGAAAAATAAAAAAACAATCCTTAAGAAAGACATGGAGTTTCGGACCATACCTTATAAGAGAGAGCCTGTTCGCCTGCTGCTCGCCTCTTATTCAGAGAGAGAGAGAGAGAGAGAGAGAGAGAGAGTTCACCCCTCTGATTGATTGTTTTTTTTCCAAAGAGAGAGACAGAGAGAGCTCCCCTTACGGACTTTTTTTTAGAGAGAGAGAGGAGAGAGCTCTCCCTTGCTTTCCTAGAAAGAGAGGGAGAGATTTAACAAAGAAGGATGAGGAGGCTGCAATCGGGTTTTTATTGCTTTTACGAGTTTTTACAGCAAGATGAATTACGGGAAAATGATGAAAATTGAAAATGACTAATATACCCCTAATTCGCTCCCTGAATTGCTAATATGTGCTTCTGGTTGTGGTTTGTATAACGTGCAGATCGTGTACTATTGAAGTATGGAAAAAGTTTATATAAAGATGCTATTTTATAATGTAGAACTACGGATGTCCGTCAAAAATTCATCGGAAAAAGTAGTTTTAATGTTGAAAAGCCCTCGACATCGAGATGTATGACTATGAAAAATAAAAAGATTTTAAATCTTAAAATTAGTGTATTTTACAACATATTATCTATACCATCCATTTTCAAGATTTTCATATGTTTATAGATCTACTTGATTTTAACCATTTTTGAAATTTAAAATCTTATAATTAGATATAAAAATAGATATTGAGATAATCCTAATAACATTTTACATTAAAATTATATACCATGATAAAATTTGAAGGGTATCTTACCTCTACATGTACGAAGGCGTCCATATCCAAACTGCACCCTTAAAGTATATTGAAAACGTAGTTTTGATGTAACTCAAAACAATATTGAAAATGTAGTTTTGGTGCCGCTAAGCCTTGCGATTATATAATTTATTGTTGCCCCCAATTATAAAAGTTAAAGTTCCATAAATGGCAGTGATCAAATATATCTATAAACACTTAAAAATCTTAAAAATAAATGATCCAGATAATGTGTTCGAAGATGAAGTATTTTTAGGATTAGAAATCAATTTTTTTTTCATATCTATGACTGTAGAGGTCGAGATGATCAATTTAAAAGTTTTCCAACATAAAAACAACTTTCTCTAGTGGATGTTTTAGATGCACTTTACTCATACAGGTGGACCCCTTACGTAAACTTTTTCCTCTCATATTAGTTAGGTTTATGATGGTGACACCTTACGTAAACTTTTTCCTCTCATATTAGTTAGGGTTATGATGGTAATTTATTTCTCTCTTTTATAAAACCTTAAAATAGGCTTCCCTAAATTGCCAAGGGGTTCTTCTGATATTAGTTGTCCATTTAGGGTTAGGATTGCAACTTATTTTTCTCCTTTATAGAGCCCTTAAAATAAGCTTTTCTTTTTGCTTAGATGATGTTAGCCACTGGGTGGGATTGAAGAATGAATATGACTAAAATACCACTGACCTCGGTTCTAATTACTGCAGCGATGATTGTGATATTACTTTTCTTTTCAGGGGTACAATTATAATTTAAGCTTCTTCTGCTGTTTTCTATAAACCCCATAATTACCAAAAAAAAAAACCTAAACCCTATGGTATTTTTAGGTCGGCGATTAATTTTTTATTAAATGGCTTTTATTTGAATATTTAAGTATGCACAATCTAAACTTATCTCCTGTTCTTGAAAAAATCATGAACTTTCCAAAATTTATCCGATGAACTTAAGATCCATGAATAATTATCCACTTTGCTTTTTATCTTATATGAGATCCATGAATAATTATCCACTTTTGCTTTTTTATCTCATATGAAAATGGACTGCATAAATTACGCCAATAATTATTGAAAGGGTGTGGTTTTCAAGGTTGCATCTTTAAACAATCCAATTAAGGCGTAACTCAAAATTTTATGTAATTTTGTTGTAAAAAATTCTTAGTATTATTTTAAAATTTATTTTCATACTTAATTATAAAATTTTAAATTTCAAAATTGGTTAAAATCAAGTACATCTATAAATATATAAAAATCTTGAAAATGGACGGTTTAGATAATGTGTCGCAAGATACACTGTTTTTTATATTCAAAAACTTTTTTTTTCATATTCATAGATCTCGATGTCGAGATGATTGATTAGAGGGCTTTTTCTACATTAAAACGACATTTCCGATAGATGTTTGAGATATATCTATGATTCTCCATTTCAAGGTTGCAACCTTATATAAACTTTTCCCTTATTGAAATTACTGAAAAATATTCTATTCTATCATCATCACCCGAACTTTATTGCAACTGCTTCGATCGGTAAATTGTTGAAAATAAACATTCTATCATCATCATCATCGGAGCCTTATCCCCGTCTTTTAATCGGCCGAAGAAAGAATCTCACCTACCCTTAGAGCTGACCCTACTGCTTGGATCGACAAAAATATGTATTAAATTTATTGAATTTAAAAAATATGCTACTCTGGCTGAAACACACTATCCAATTTGCATATACTAAATTTCTTATAATGTATATATGTGCCATAATTAGAATAGGGAAAGGTTTCTATGTTTCCCCTATAGCATAGAAGCTCTATCCTCCCCTTACCATCCAGCCATCCAATTTTGATCAAGAGAGCCATTCACCGCTTGATTAGATCCGACGTCTCAAAGTATTTTATTTTTAGTTTTTTTTATACAAGTTGTATGAATATGAAATTTGGTATGTACAATCCTCTCATTGGGGCGCACCTACAAAAGATATTAAAAATAATTTTTCAATTAAATATAATGATCAAAATACCCTTTGAATCTTTTATGGGTATTTTGATCATTTTATTTTATTGAAAATAATTTTTAATATTTTTTGCTAGTGAAAGTTTAATAGAGGAATGGACGTCCAAAATTTGGTATCAAATAGTTTATAGAAAAAAATTAAAAATGAAATAGTGTAGAGACATTGTGATTGGGGCAATCTCAGCCCTCCATTCAGAATAGAGGGTTGAAAGGGGGAGGATAGAACTTTTATGTTGTAGAGGAAGCATAAAAAACTTGCCCATTAGAACAAAGGGCATGAGTTTTCATTAGTTCGATAATAATCTCAATTTTTCTGTCTATAGTATAGTCCTAATTGGTAAGATCTTTTTACGTGCATAAAATAAAGCTCCAGTTTGTATAAGGTTGCAATTTTATTGGTAGAAATAAGTTTGCAATGCTCAACACTGCATATTTTATTTAGATGGTGTAAAATTGACACATATTTTATGCCAGTGCATGACATGTATTTTATGACATTGCTCAATCTACACCGTTGAGATTTATGCAACTCTACTTTTACAAATGAGATTGCAACCTTACTTAATTTTTTCCATAAAATAAATGGTAAAGTTTATTTCAATCTACAATTCAGTTCTCGATTTCTTATTGTTGAGGTGAAAGGAATATGAGTATTACATCACGTTTCTAAAATTTTGTTTTCTTGTTGATAAAATATTGTGTTTATTAAAATAAGACATTTGGCAATGAGTAATACAAAATATGCCAAAGTTGTAAATTAATTATTTAAACTTAATGAGAATTAAAACCAATGTAGAAATAACACACTTTAAACTAAACTAAGAATTTTTATTTGAAAATAATACTAACATTATGTGGAATGTTTGGTGGGACTGTGTCAAAAAGTTGTCCAAGAAAACAATTTATACGAATTGAAAATTTGGGAAATCAAAATAATTTACAATTATGACAATTTAAAAGATTGGTTTGATATTTGTTGTATTTTTATTAGAACTAATGTTTGAAAATTTTCATCATGTTATGTTAATTCAAATTGACACAAGTATTGAAGAAAGCAAAATAGCGGACCAAGACTCGTGCATCCGACCCCAAATAGTTGGGAAAAGGCTTTGATGATGACAAATTAAATTAAGATATGTAAAAATAAATTATTTTATATCTTTTATCATTTTTTTGAAACCTTAATTTTAAATGTCAATTTAAACTTAGTTATGCCAATTTAAGAATGGGAGTTTGAAATGAGGAATATTACCCTATTAAAATTTTGAATTCATAGTAAGATTTCTATTATTTATAAAAAGAAAAAGTTTATATATGGTTGCAACCTTAAAATGTAGAATTACAAATGCACCTCAAAAATCCATCGAAAAATGTTGTTTTAATGTTGAAAAAACATCTAACTGATCATTTCGACATCAAGATGTACGAAAACGAAAAAAAAAAAAATAGTGCATCTTGCAATACATGATCTAGACTGTCAATTTCTAAAATTTTCATATGTTTATAGATCTACTTGATTTTAACCATTTTTGGAGCTTAAAATTTTATAATTAGATATAAAAATAGATTTTGAGATAATCCTAAGAATTATTTTTGCCAAAATTAGATATTATGATGAAATTTGGAGGTGCACCTTAATTGAATTGTTTAAGGTTGCAACCTTATAGAAACCATACCAATCCAAAATTAGATAAAAATATTTTATAATTATCTAAATTTTAAATAAGAGATATAAATCCTATGTTTATATTTTTTCTCCTAATTGGAAATAGAGTTTGAGGGGATTAGGAGTCAAAGCTAAATAAAATGATGTTATGTTCCATTGATATCAACTTGCATCAAAGGCTGATGGTTTTATTTATTTAATAGCAATCTTTTAGAATTTTATAGATGCACCAAAGTCCTAACAAAAATTTCTTTACATGAATTGAATCCAGACAAAACCCTAAGGTTATAAAGCTCCTCAATTTTCAATTATTAGTATAGAACCTTCCTAACTTTAAAATAGTTATTTATGAATGTTATATTCTTTTTGCCAATTTAAATAATATATTTGAAACAATTCAAAACTATGTCGATTAAAAAAAAAACGCTAACTAATTTAAAATTATGCCAATTTAAATAAATTATTTAATATCTTATCTTTAATATCTATATCTATACTATAGTAAATCAATATAGATTCTTAATTGTGGCTTCATAATGTAGTATAGATATCATTATCATCATCATTAACAAAGCTTTTTTCCAACCAATTGAGGTCGGCTACATGAATCTTGGTTTGCCTTTCTATTTTATTAAAGATTTCATAAGCCCCATATATTTTCTCACTACTTCCAACCATGTTTTTTTTAGTCTACCCCTAGCCCTTTTTGAGCATTCACTTACTAACTTGCACCTCCTAACATATATTGTATTGGGTCTGCACAATACATGGCCAGTCCACTTAAGTCTACTCTCTATCATCTTATTATCTATTGGTGCCATACCTAAATTCCCTTGAATATATTCATTTCATATTCTATCTCTTCTTGTATTGCTACTCATCCATCTCAACATTCATATCTCAGCTATACTCATTCTAAAACTATGTTATTTTTTAACCATGCAATACAGTAAAGCTATTCTCATAGTTGTCTTATAAAACTTTCCTTTTAATTTCATTGGTATGCTGCGATTATATAAAACTCTAGTTGCAATTCTGCACTTCGCCACCTACCTCTAGTTATATGTGCAACATCTTTCTCAATCTCTCTATTTTTCTGAATGATTGATCTAAGATATTAAAAGTTTGATCTTTTTGGTATTTCTTAGCTGTCAATTTAACTACTTCCTCATCTCTACTCCTATTATTATTAAATTTGCATTCCATGTACTCTGTTTTTCTCAAGCTAAATTTAGTACATTCCTCCAAAGTTTTAACTTTGTGTTGATGTCATTTCAGGTCTCATCGATTAAAACTATGTCATCTGCTAGCCGCATGCACCATGGAACCTCATTTGTATGTGTCTAGTTAAGTCATCCATAGCTAAGATAAATAGGTATGAGCTCAATGGGGACCCCTAATGTTGACCTATTGTCACTAAAAACTCATTTGTCTCTCCACTAGTTGTTCGTATATTAATTAACGCACCCTCATACATATCTCTCATCAAGTCTATGTAGTATCAAAACTTGGATATAGTTTTTCGAGTTTCAAAACCCAGAAAGAGTTGAATTATTCACCCCACAGATATGTGTTAGATTGCTGGATTGATGATGCAAATCAGTTTGGATCAATATGAATTGGTGATCCAGAAAATATTAAAAAATAAATATAAATAAATTATAAACTAAAATAGGGGTTTATAGGATGGGGATTTAGGAAGGACATAAGAATATATTTGTCAAGCTTAAAAAGATTATATACTTGCACAGGTATGCAATTCCCAAACTAAGGCACGATTTTGAAAAATAAAAATATAGGTTGACCGACCTTCCTTGTAATTTTGATCTATAATTGAATCATTTTGTATTTTAAATAATTATTTCAAGTCTGTACATAATTTACTCTAAATGATACATAGATGTATCGTATTCGAAAAGCCAGTTTTGGGGTTAGATTTATGACACATGTGCTCATGTTTAATACAACGTTCTCGAGTATGATAGCAAATATTGCAGGCATGAATGAATGAAGCAACAATTTGAAGTTTTTCCAAAAAGGCACTTCAATCTTGTATAGACCTTATTTGGAATTCCCCCCCTGTACAAAGACTGCGGACCAATATACAAAGGTCAAAAGATTATAAACTCGCACGGGTATGCATTCCCTTGTAGTTTTCAAGATTTAACAAGAACTATCCAATACTAAGTTTGGGTTCCAATTGTCATACGAACGCATATGTTATGCTCTTGTAGGGTATACTGTGCATCTACTCTCTCACTCAAAACACCTATTTAGAAAGCTTCTTTTAGTTAAAGTTTTGGGAACCATATAAAAATCACTAGGTGACAACTTTTAATTTGAATTTTAAGTTTTATGACACTCAAATCTAATGCTTCAAAAATTGGATGGTTCTATTCAATCTTGAAGTATTAGTCTTTTTTTTTGCATATAGATAGTTTATTTAGGAATTTTTTTTTTTGTTGAGATTGTTCCATGGGTTGCAAAGATGGACAAGTTTTCTATGCTTCCCTACAGCATAAAACTTATATATTTCCCCATGTCCAACCGACCATTTTGAATGGACGGTTAAGATGGCCTTAACCACAATCTCGCATCTCTATGCTATTTTAATTTTATTTTTTAAATATAAAATATTTTGATACCAAATTTTGGGCATCCACTCCTCTCTTAAACTCGCACCTAAACATAAAAAAATATTTTCAATAAAATAAAATGACTAAATTGCCCTTAAAAGTTAAGGGGTATTTTGGTCATTATCTTTTATCGTATTTTTTAAATAATTTTTTAGGTACGCCCCAATGATATGATGACACGTACCAAATTTTATATTCATACAATATGTATAAGAAAACTAAAAATAAAATACTCGAAGGTGTCAGATCTAAGATCAAATAGTCAGTGGCTCACATGATCTAAATTAAACAGCTGGATGAAAAGGGGAGTATATGTCTTCCATGCAGTAGGGGAAGACACATGTGTCACACTCGCAATGTGTGTGTGTGTGCGTGTGTGAGGGCATGGGCACAAGGTGCCCCTCGCCCGAGCACGTGTGCAGGTCATGGCTCATTATCTTTTTGTGAGCCCAGTTCGTAGGGGGATCCAACAGTCATCTAATCGTTGATGCATGTGGGACATTCAACGGTCATCTAGCCGTTGATGAGATGGAGGCTTGTAACAACATCCATCATCAAGTGTACCCAGTTCGTAAGGGCATCCAATGATCATCTAATCGTTGATGCACGTGGGACATCCAACGGTCATCCAGCCATTGATGAGATGGAGGCTTGTAACAGCAACCTTCATCAAGTGCATGTAACTTGTAACTGTTAGGATGTATGTAACTCGTAGCTATTGGGGTACATGTAACTTTTAGCTATTACGGTACATGTAACTTGTAGCTATTAGGTAGTGCATGTAATCACCATAACACTAAATGAGCAGTCTCTTGGTGCTCTATAACAAGAGCCATCCTACCCATACAAGTTTGGACACTTAGAACAATATTTGAGCCTCTCAATAAACCATCATTCTTTACAATTCCAGCAAGCAAACTAGTGGGCTAACTCTCTCCCTACTCGATTTTGTCTCTTTCTCTCTCTAAACTATCAAGGCTCTGGTGTCTCATGTGTGGGTTCTAAGCTTGGGTGCATAGAGCTTAGGAACATTGTAGAAGACCTCTCTATTTTCATGTATCCCGATGACGGATTGCCTTTTTTATACACATCAAATAATCTATCGAAGGGGGGCAAATATCATCTTGAGATAATGCTCTTATGTGCTAAAAGACAAGAAGAGTTTGAGATCATGTTTTTGCAAATTGTACCATTTTCTATCCCCATGTCACAAAAACAAAAAGAGTTCAAGACGATATTTTAGGGTGAAAGAAATAAGAATACCATGACTTCTTTAAAGGTCATGAATCATGACTTTACTCGCCTTGAACGCTTCAACAGGCTGAATTTCAAAAGATGGGAGCAAAATGTTCTTTTTTTGCTTACCACTCTCAAAGTGGCTTACTTAGTCACCGAGTCAATGCCTACACTGCCACCACCATCAGATGACTCTACCGATGAGCAAGCTCAATCATACAAGAGATGGACGGAGGATGATTATATACGCAAGGGTCATATCCTAAATGCTTTGGCGGATCTAATCTATGATATGTATGCCTCCATTAGTATGATTAGAGAGCTTTGGAAACTACTTGAAACTAAGTACCTCATGGAAGAGTCAGGTAACAAAAGATTTCTGATCTCTAACTTTTTAGATTTTAAATTAATTAAAAACAAACATATTCCCTCTCAAGTATATGAGTTGCAACATAGTCAATGAACTTAAATATTGTGGTATTTCCTTGGATGAATATTTTCTAGTATGCTTAATAATTCATAAGTTATCCCCATCTTGAAAAGAGTACCAAAAGAAGATGAAACACAAGAAAGTTGATCTTGATTTGGTTCAACTTTAAAGATCTTTTCGAATTGAATAAGAGAATAGACTTAGGGAAAAAAAAGATGAATGAATTAATTTTCACTCTAACGCAAACTTTGTTGAACAAAAATCAAGTGCTCCATATAACGAGAAGCCTTTCTTTTCTAAAGTCCATAATAAAAATTATAAGGACCAAAAATATGTTGCCAACAAAAATAAAAGGAAAGGCACTTGTTATGTATGTGGAAAACCGGGACATTATTCAAGAGAGTACTGACATCGAAAAGGACTCAAAAGGCCAA
The DNA here is from genome assembly GCF_054954075.1 of Amborella trichopoda. Classification (NCBI taxonomy): domain Eukaryota; kingdom Viridiplantae; phylum Streptophyta; class Magnoliopsida; order Amborellales; family Amborellaceae; genus Amborella; species Amborella trichopoda. The sequence continues at coordinate 42,441,272 of NC_142342.1, forward strand.
GAGACCAAGTGAACTTGATTACTGAAGAAAAATTTGTAGCAATGGTCACCGAAGTAAATATTAACAACAAAGACAATGGATGGTGGGTCGATACCGGCGTTACCATTCATGTGTCTAATAATCGAAACAAGTTTAAGATTTTTGAACTAATGGGTGACGGTAACTTTGTTCAATTTGAAACCCAAGCTATGACAAATATATTTGAAAAGGGTTCGGTGGAGCTAAAGTTTAGTTCGGGAAAGGTACTCACCTTAGAAAATGTGTACTACTTACTGGACATGAGAAGAAACCTTGTTTCAGGATGTATCTTGAACAAGAAGGCATATTGATAAAAAAAGATGTATTTGTTTGCAAGGGGTACTCATGTGATAGGATGTTCAAATGTAACCCTTTTAATGAAATTAATATGTCTTCTGCGTATATTGTTACTTCTTGTAACATTTGGCATAGTAGGTTATGACATGTAAATTATGCTTTTATGAAATCATTGGTTAAATTAAGATTGATTTCTAATGTGATTAATTAACTAAAGAAAAACATAAAGTTTGTGTACAAGCTAAACTTACTAGAAAACTATTTCCTTCAATTGAAAGAAATAGTGAATTGCTAGGACTTTTACATAATGATGTATGTGACTTAAATAATGTTATAACTAGAGATGGTAAAAGATACTTTATTACCTTTATTGCTGATTTTTCTAAATTTTCTTATATTTATTTGCCCAGACATAAAGATGAGGTTTTTGAAAATTTAAAGTTTTCAAAGCTGAAGTTGAAAATCTACTTAGTAAGAAAATCAAAATTATTAGAAGTGATAGAAGAGGTGAATATTTATCAAATGACTTTAATGAATTTTGTGAAATAATGACATTATTCATCAAGTGATTGCTCCTTATACGCCTCATCAAAATGGACTAGCGGAAAGGAAAAATAGAACTTTAATTGAAATGATAAATGTAATGCTTATTTCTTCTTCTTTGCCATTAAATTTGTGGGCTGAATATTTATTATATGCATGCTTTGTTTTGAATAGAATTTCATATAAAAAGAGTGAAAAGACCCCTTATGAGCTTCGGTTTGAGAAAACATTATTTAAATTTTTTTCAAAGTATGGGTTGTCTTGCATATATTAGACTCCCAAATCCTAAAAGAAATAAATTGGGTCATAGAATCTCTAAATATATTTTTGTAGGATATTCTCATAATAGTAAAGCTTATAGATTTTTGGATCTAAATTCTACCACAATTTTGGAATCTAGAGATGCTGAATTTTTTGAAAATCTCGTTTGTAAAAGTGAAGTGCATGAATCAAGTAGCATGCAAAATGAAAATAATCATGAGAATGATCATAATTTTGATGAAGAACATGTAGAAAATAATGATCATGAAATAATAAAACCAAGAAGAAGTAAGAAAATTAGAGGTGATCCACTTTATAACTTTGGACCTGACTTTTATATTTATCTTCTTGAAGCTAATCAAAATAGACTTTTGAATTATTACTTGTAGTCTCAAATGTGGAGGAAGATCCTATATCTCTAAATGAAGCTTTGGCATCTCAAGATGTAATTTTTTTGATAAAAGCTATTAATAATGAAATGGATTCTATAATAGTTTTAAAACTTGGAAATTAGTAGATTTTCCACCAAGTACTAAACCCATTGGTTGTAAATGAATTTTTAAATGAAAAATGAATTTTGATGGTTCTATTAATAAATATAAAGCAAGATTAGGTGCTAAAGGTTTTAAACAAAAAAAAGGCATTGATTTATTTTGACACCAGTAGCAAGAATTGCTACCATTAGATTGCTCTTAGCAATAGCCTTTCTTAATCATCTAGTCATACATAAAATGGATGTAAAAGCTACTTTTTTAATTGGTGACTTAGATGAAGAAATATATATGGAACAACTTGAAGAGTTTGTAATGCCAGGTCATGAGAATAAAGTTTATAAACTGGTCAAATCCCATTATGGACTAAAACAAACACCTAAACAATGGCATAAGAAATTTGACAATGTGTTAATGTCAACTGGTTTTAAGAGAAATGAGACAAGATAAATACGTGTATAGTAAATAAAATTCATTGTATTTAACTTTAATACGAAGGACTTAGAAGAGGCTGATGTGATACTTGGTATCAAAATAATAAAAAAGAAAAAGTATTAATCTTGACTCAATCTCACTACATTGAAAAAATGCTAAATAAATTTAAGCATACTGATAGTAAGCATGTATCTATCCTTATAGATCCTCACATTAAGTTAAATAAAAATGATGGGAGATGTATATCTCAACTTGAACGTGCTCGGGTAATTGGTAGTTTAATGTATGCAATGACTATCACGAGACCTGACATTGCATATGCAGTGGGGAAACTTAATAGATATACAAGTTGCTCAAGTAAATAGCATTGAGATGCTATATCTCGAGTCTTAAGATACTTGAAAGGAACTCTCAATTATGACATAAAATATGTAGATTATCCAGGAGTGTTTGAAGGGTATAGTGATGCTAATTGGAATAATGAAATCAAAGATTCACTATCAACATCCGGATGGATATTTATATTAGCAGGTGGTGTGATATCATAGGGGTCAAATAAACAAATGTGTATTTCACGCTCTACTATGGAGTCTGAAATTATTGCTTTAGACTTCATCAGCAAAGAGGCCGAATGACTAAAAAATTTGTTATATCACATCTATGATGGCTAAAATCAATACTTGCAATAACAATATATTGTAATAATCAAACTACTATTACGAGAGCTTGTAATGATGTATATAATGGAAAATTTATATATATTGCAAGAAGGTATAACTCCATTAAAATGTGGGGATAAAGTGATTAGTATAGAATATGTATGATCAAAGAAAAAATTGACTGATCCTTTGACTAAAGGCCTTGCAAGGGATGACATTAGTAAGATGTTAAAACTAATGAGGCTAGAGTCTATTGAGTAATCATCTACAATAGGAACCCAACTTAGTCTTTTGTAATCTCAAAATTCTAAGTTCAATGTGGTAAAAATAAACTGTATATATGGTTAATTTGGTTACTAGAAAGACAAAAAATTATAGCACCCATTCTAAGAAAATCCATACGGTGGATAAGTCTAGTGATGACATGTATGTCAGTGGGACGAGCTATGTTCTTAATATTGTCTATGAATTATATTTATAAGTCGGAGTGTTTTATATATAGGGGCGGTATTAATAGATGCACCTATATAAGTGTGGAAGTGAGGCTGCTTCCTATGAGATGAAATCGTATCTAGAGCACCTCTGAAATCAGGATATAAGCACAAGGCCCAAAACGTGCTGGCAACAAAAAATACACCAAAATTGAATATTGTTTGTGAGTTATACTACCGGTCTGTTAAATAAGCAACCTGGTTAAAAGCTATACGCTACCACAGTACTTGATGGACTTTGTAGTGCACACTCTACGTAAAAGTTCAAATCAAAAAATACTTTCATGTTATGCAAATAATATATTTTGTATGTTTTATTTTGTTATTTTGAAATAGTGGAGGAAATTGTTATTGAAAAATGCTTGTGTATTTCAAAACAACTTTGATTTTACTTTCCTAAAATGTTTTTGTAGAGAGAGAAAGATATGGGTTTGAGTCCCACATTGAAGATGAGAGAGTTTGTTAAGCTGTATTTAAGAGCACACATTCCCATGCAATATACTTTAAGTACAAATGAGAGAGACGACACATTAGCGGCGCATACGAAGCGTCGACGCGCACGTGCGTGTGCATGTGCGAGGACGAGGGCATGGGCGCAAGGATGCTTGATGGCTTGTGGTATATCCAAACAGTCATCTAGCTGTTGACAAGATGGAGACTTGTAATAGTAGCCATTAATGTAAATTGTAGTTGTTGGGGTGCATGTAACCTTTCAAGTGCATGCAACTCATAGCTGTTGGGGTGCATGTAACTTGTAGTTATTGGGTGGTGCATGTAACCACCACAATTCTCTACAATTCCAGTAAGCAAACCAGTGGGTTAACACTCTCTCTCTACTCGATTTTGTATATTTCTCTTTAAATTATCTAGACTCTGGTGTCTCATGTGTGAGTTCCAAGCTCGGGTGTATAGAGCTTAGGAACATTATAGAAGACCTCTCTATTTTCATGTATCCCGATGATGAATTGTTCTTCTTATGCACATCAAATAATCTATCGAAAGGAAGCAAATATCGTCTTAAGATAACACTCTTACGTGCCTGAAAAACAAGAAGAGTTCAAGATCCTATTTTTGCAAATTGTACCATTTTCTGCGCCTATTTCACCCAACCAAATGTCCAACAAATAGTTGTTGACAACCATGTCTTATTCGCACTGCTAATAACTCTGCGATGTTTGTAAGTCATATTGGCACTGTTGAAACCTTGAACCTCTCAGTTTCTGATGTACTTGGTTCCCAATCTTCCATGAATATGATTTCTGTTGCTCAATTGCGTGAACAAGGTTATGACATATTGTTTTCCTCATCTGGTCGTACTGTGTAAGATCACTTGAGGGGGAAGCAAGTTGGGACAGGTCGTAAAGTTGGTCGTTTGTTTGTCTTGGAACACCTACATATACCTCTACTACCTGCTGCTTTACAATTTGTTGGCACTTCCTTGACAGCTCGCCCTAGCTCCATTTTCTCTATTTGGCATAATATGCTAGGCCATATTTCTTTTTCTCGACTTAAGTTTTTGATATTCTCTGAAAAGTTAGGGTCGGTACAAATTGATAGTTTTTATAAATGTGTTAATCGAAAATTGGAAAAACATTATGCACTGCCTTTTTCTACATGCAAGACTTTTACTACCTCACCCTTTGAACTTGTCCATTCTGATGTATGGGGCTCTGCTCTTGTTCATTCAACGGGTAGTACTTGCTACTATGTGTACTTTATTGATGATTTCTCTCGATATACTTGGATTTATTTGCTACAAATAGATCTGATTTTTATCAAGTTTACTGTAAATTTTCCACTATGGTTGAAACTCAATTTTCTAAAATCATTAAAATATTTCGTTTTAACTCTGGTGGGGGAATATTTGTCTAAAACATTTAAAAGTGTCGTGAAGTCTCATGGTACAATTGCTTAGTTATCTTGTCTTGATATTCATCAACAGAATGGGGTTGTTGAATGAAAACATCGACACATTATAGAAATTGCCAGAACCTTTCTTCTCCCCTCATATGTGCCAAAAGAATTTTGGGGAGAGGCTGTTTAAACCTCTGCATATCTGAGCAACATGATTCCATCTTTTGTTATAAGGGTATATCTCCCTATGAGCAATTGTACTCTACTCCTCCTAACTGTTCTCATCTTTGTGTCTTTGGTACAACATGTTTTGTACTTCTTCCAAAAGTTGAACAAAATAAGTCGTTTAAATGGTTTGCTATTTGTGTTTTTCTGGGTTATGGTCTTAAAAAAAAGGATTTCGATGTTATGATTCTATTTCACGAAAACTTTGTATCTCTTGCCATGTAACCTTTGGGGACACATTCCATTTTATTCTCTTCCTAAGCTTCGCTCCCCAACCCCTTCATCTACTAACTCACATCAATTCATTGATCCCTTTGATGAACCTTTAGGGGCTATTAATAGTCTAAACATTGGATCACTTGCATCCCCTCCAGATACTCAAAACAATTATTCTCAGTCTGTTGTTCCAACACCAATAGTGGCAAGTCCTGAATATGCTTCTCTTGAAGGTGATCTCGGTCCTCTGCATTAGTGACGTTATCCTGAACGCTCACATTATGTGCTTAAATATCTTTAAGAATTTCACTACTTCTTAGCATCAATTTTTGCATTCAATGAGCCTTCATCTTATCATAAAACTGTTTTGGACCCACAATGGAAGCAAGCTATGGAAGGTGAGCTTCATGCTCTACAAAAAACTAATACTAGGGATCTTATTGATCTTCCTCTTAGCAAATCTGTAGTAAGATGCTGATGGGTCTATAAAGTTAAAACTCGTTCTGATGGGACCATTGATCAATATAAAGCTTGTTTAGTGGCAAAAGGATTTACTAAAAAATATGCGATTGATTATGAAGAAACATTTGCACTTATAGCCAGTATGACCTCAGTTCGGACTTTAATTGTTGTTGCTACTATTCGTGGTTGGTCTATGTATCAAATGGACGTTAAAAATGACTTCATGGAGATTTGCATGAAGAAGTCTACATGAAGCCTCCTCTTGGCGTATCTCATTAGTCTTATCAAGTCTGCAGGCTTCGACAAGTCCTATATGGTATCAAACAAGCACCTCATGCTTGGTTTGAGAAATTCACATATGCTATTGCTCATCGTGGTTTTGTTCAAAGGCATCATGATCCAGCCTTCTTTGTTCATTGTTCATCTAAGAGCCTTGTTAATATATTAATATATGTTGATGATATAACTATCACATGCAATGATCTTGAGGGCATTCGTGAAATCCAATTACACTTGCATACTTGTTTTGAAATGAAGGATCTTAATCAACTTTGTTACTTTTTAAGAATAGAGGTGGACTCTTCTCTAAGTATGTAGACACCCCATTTTAAATTTGACAAATTCTATGATTTTCTGAACCCTTAGGACCACATTATCTTAGTAAACCCAATTTAATTACCTCAAAACTACCAAAATCCTATCCCAGTTTGAAGTAGATCCCAAGAGCTTTCCAACGGTCCAAGAATCACCTGAATCAGACTTTTGGATAAAAAGATATAACAAATTACAATTTATTCCTTGTGAGACCCAACTGTCGGGCCACATGCCGGGTGGTAACAGGACTGACAGGCCTAGACGAAGGCTGATGACATAGTCAATGCATCTGATGATGTAATAAACACCTTTTCTTTAATTAGATAAGGCTAAAACTTCAAGATAAATCCAAAATATTATGAAAAAACGCCAAAAAATTTAGGAACATTCACCAATTGAATGTTATAAATACCCCCTCTCCCTAACCAAAAAGGAGAGAGGAAAAAGGAGAGAGGAAAAGAGACAAAAAAAACCTTAGAAATTCTCGAAATTAGGAAAATTACTCAAAAATACAAAAAATAGGAAAATCCCTTAGAAAATTCCTAAAAATTTAGGAAAAATCCCCAAAAATCTAATTCTTAGATAAAATATCAGAATACGTATTCAACCTCTAGAGATCACAAAACCCTTAAAAAGCTACAGAAATTCTCCTTGAGACCCGAGAGAAACAGATCGAGATTGAAACTTTAGAGCTTCAGAAAGACAGAAACCCTAACCTCGTGAGATAAGAGAAACATATCGAGATTGAAACTTTAGAGCTTCAGAAAGATAGAAACCCTAACCTCCTAAGACCCTAACCCCTAAGCTTGAGAAAACCTAGACCTAGGGCACAACAACCCTAGATCAAAACCAAAATTAGGGCACAACAGCCCTAGATCTAACCATTCTACACCAGAGATCTGCTGGTCAATATCCGAAAATGAGGCACAAAGAGGACCGGTTCTGATACGGGCGAGCCCTCGAAGGCTTGGGAACCCCAGGCCATCCGAGCCCATTTGGTTTTCTCTCCCTTTTTTATTATTTTATTGTTTTATTTCTTTTTTATTTATTTTGATATGTTAACTTTGTCTTAAAATCGTATGTTAATGCTTTGGATCATGCTGGCTCTGCCACATATCTGAGAGTAGATCTGCTTGTTTTCGGGCAGATCTGGCCTTAGATTTGAATTCAATCAGTGCCACTGTCTCTACCACTTTATTTACATCTATTTTATTAGTTTAAGGTGTTACAATTCGAGAGATCTTCATCGGAAGATCTGTTAGATTTTTAAACAACGCGGCTATGTTATATCTCAGGTCAAATATGCATTTGAAATTCTCCGTAAGGCAAAGTTAACTGACACCAAAATAGTGGATACTCCACTAGAACTCAATGTTAAATTACAACCCACTGATGATGAACTTCTGTCTGATCCTACACGGTATCAGCAACTGGTTGGCAGTCTTAATTATTTTACAGTTACTCAGCCTGATATTAGTCATGTTGTTTACATTGTCAATCAGTTCATGTTTGCACCTCATTCCTCTCATTATACAGCAATACTTCACATATTACGATATCTCCGAGGCATTTTATTTCAGGGTATTAGTTTCTCCTCCACTTCTCACCTAGAATTGCATGCTTATTCTGATGTTGATTGGGTACGAAATGTTACAGATCGTCATTCCACCACTTGCGTCCATATTTTTATTGACGATTCTCTTATATCTTGAATAAGTAAGAAACAAGATGTAGTTGGTCGTTCAAGTGCAGAAACTGAATATTGTGCACTTGCTCATACTACCTGTGAAGTTATCTGGTTATGATGGTTATTCCAAGACTTGAGTGTTTCTCATTCTGACCCTTCATCTATTTTTTTGTGATAATAAAAGTGCTATTCAAATAACTCACCATGATGTCTTTTATGATCAAACAAAGTACATTGAAATTGATTGTCATTTCACTCGACATCATTTTTTGTAAGGGACTATTACACTTTTTTTTATTTGTTCAAAACACCAATTGTCAGATCTCCTCACCAAGACCCATCCCATTGTGCATTTTTTCTACTTATTATCCAAACTTAAGTTGCTCTCTTTCAAGGCACCTTCAATTTGAGGGGGATGAAAGAGACACCTTCAGTTTGAGGGGGGATGTTGAAATATATTGTGACGTGTAAATCTTATCTTTCGGGATACTTATTTTCTAAACTCTAGTTGCTCTCTTTCAAGGCACCTTGAGTTTGAGGGGATATTGAAATATATTGTGATGCATAAATCTTATCTTTTAGGATAGTTTCCTTTGTTTTTGTGGATATGTTTTCTTTTGTACATATATGTACAATCTGTCATATATAGGAACTTTTATATATTTGTACCGTTTCATTTTTAATGAAAAATATTGAGAATTTTCTCTTCCTCTTTATGAGTTAAGATTCATAATTTTTTTTTTAAATTTTTTGTATTTTTTTTTTTTAACACTTTCTTGACTGATCGGGACTTCCTTGGTTGGGCCGATCTAACCACGTGGTTTGCCTGTTTTTTGGAACGGGCCCTTAACCGATTTCAGAGGATTTTTCAAGTACTGATAGCTATGCATTTTGGTAACAACCACAGCCGCAACTGGAACAGTATGTGTAAGTGCTCGGGCTTGGTCGAATGCAGCGTGGCCTATGCCGCTCTCCACCACAAATATCACAAGATCCGGTTTCATGGCTTCCTAAATTTGGCGCATCCCTTCAAACAATGAGGCTTCCTGCTTCTGCTGCCCACTTGTATCTACAATGGTAAGATCACAGTTATCTTCCTGAACCTTTCTAGTTTCTGCACCTTCTACAAAGTTGTCTACAGGAACAGACTTTGTAAAACATTTTCATAAAATTGGATACTCCTATTCATTGTGTTCTGCTTCAAATGATCAAACGCACCGGCTCTGAATGTATCTGCACACACCAGAACAAGTTTCCACCCCTTCTTCCGATGATAGCCTGCATACTTGGTGCAAGTAGTGGTTTTTCCGGAACCTCACAAGCCAAGAAACATGACAACACTATGTTTCCCTCTCATTGAAGTATATGATGGCGTTCCGGAATCTAAAATTTTGCAGAGCTGCTCGAAAGTGGCCTGCTGAATTATGCGTGTTGTGACCAGCGGCAATGGGATCGAGCCTCGCACCTTCTTGACATTGATATGTGTATCTTTAAGAATCTGAACCTGGACATCGGCATGCAAGAGAGCCCCGAGAGATCTCGCTCAAGCACCTTCTCACTACCACGTTCGCATTGCTAATATGTCGAAGAGCACCCAAGATCCTTCCCCGAGCTCGGCTAACATCATCTTTGCTACTGCTGATTCAACCAAAAAATCAAGAGTGATTTACCTACGGGCCTTAATTGTTTTTTTTGTAAAATACGAAATGCTCTGTTTATGGTGAGAGATTACAAAGAAGGTCAAGTCAACCATTTTATTTTTATTTTTATTTTTTATTTTTTACAAAATTACCCATTCTCTTAGTACGGAATCCTCCGTAAATTTATTTTATTTTTAGTTTTTTTATTAATAGAGTAGTGGAGCTTTTTTAGGGTTGTCCTACTATTAAAAAAAAAAAAAATTTTAAATTCGGTCGGAGGATTCCATCTGATTTTATCCTATTGAAAAAAAAAAAAAAAAAACAAACAAACCGGTCGACTAACTTTCTATTTATAAATGGAACATTTTATATTTTTGGGTCTGTACGCAAATTCCTCAAAAAAAGCAATGATCCTTACTGCTTCTCTCTCCTCTACAGGTCGCTGAAGAACCCTGATTTGCTACCTTCGATTCAACCAAGAAAAACCAAATGAACCCTAGTGCTTCTCTCGCTCCTCTACAGGTTGCTGAAGAAACCCTAATTTGCTACCCTCGATTAAACCAAAGCAACCAATGAACCTTACTGCTTCTCTCTCCTCTACAGGTGTGAGAAGAAACCCTAATTTCATACTTTCGATTCAAGCAAAACTAATCAACCCAAGTGCTTCTCTCTCTCCTCTAGAGGTCGTAGAAGAAAACCCTAATTTGCCTTCGATTCAACTAGAAAACCCATGAATCCTATTTTTTTTTTTTGGGTGGGTCACCCATGAACCCTGTTGCTTCTCCTTCTTATCCAAAAGAAACAACGATCCCTAGTGCTTCTCTCTCTCCCCTCCAAGAAACCAATGGATCCGAGTGCTTATCTCTCGCACAAAAAAAAACAGAGCGTAATTTACTTACGGATACAAAAAGAAGACGAAGGAAATTACGGAATGGGCCAATTTTGGGCAACACTCACACGGAACACACCGAAGGTCTATCAACCGTATTTTATTTTTTTTCTAAATTATCTTTCTATTCGAGGTCAGCATTCTCAGAGTGTTTTTTAATTTCTAGTTTTTTTATTTTTTATTTTTTTTTCGTTAATAGGGTAGTGCCTTAATTGGAGGGACAATGCCTAATCCAAACTCTATCTGAGGTTGGCATCCTTGAAATGTCTTATTTCTTTGCAAATAAATGAGCTAATGCACGCCTTGAAGAGCACTAGAGAAGGGGGTCTAGGGCGATCCGGGAATGGGCAGCTTGGACCGCCTCTTAATGCTTAACAAAGTCAGTCTTTGCAGTTCGAGAATGCCAACCTCAGACCGATTTGAAGAGCACCACATAAGGTGGTCCTGTGATGCTAAAAGAAATGAAAAAAAAGAGATTAAAATGATGTCGGAGGATGGTATCCTTTGAGGGGCAACTTTGAAAAAAATAAAAAACCTCATGTTGTCTGACTTGTTGTGTAGTTTTAACCCAAAATTGGCTCATTTTCATTTTTTTTGTATTTTTTTTTTGTGTTAGTGTATAATTCACAAAAAAAAAAAACCCAAAATTGGCTAATTTCATTTTTTTTGTATTTTTTTTTTTTTGTGTCAGTGTATAATTCACACACAAAAAAAAAAGAACCCTAGTGCACATTCAAAAGTCAAAACTATTTTATAATATCATCTTGTTTACACTTATTTACAGATTGACAATTAGGATTCATGTTGCCAATTCCAAATAGTTGGAAAGAGATTATGATAATGGTGATTTTATTTATATATTAACATAAATAAATTATATCATGTAACCATTGCCCAATAATTGGAAAAAGAGTATGATGATGATGATCTTATTTGCACATGGCATAAATAAATTATATTCACTTCATAAATCATAAATCGGGACTTTATTTTCTAATTTCCTATTTCATATGGGCATAAATGAATTATTTTCTAATGGGTTATGTTAGGGTACTCACGCAATGAAGTAATTTATCATGGTACTCAACAAATTTAAACATTTATATACCTTGTTTTGTACCAGTGTTTTATTTAGTAAAGGTATTTTTCATCACCCTAGTATTACATATCACTAGAGTCCTCTATGTAGGAGATGTCACAATCATGTGAATGACATCACATCCCTTATAATGACAAAAAATACTTTTATTTTATTAAAAAAAAAAAACTCAATGTACAATACAGAAGCGTATAAAATTACTCTATAATGTGAGCACCCTAACTTAACCCGTTATGATATCCTATTTCAGATTCGCTTTAAAGTAAATCCGGAGTCTATTCCTATCTTGTTATCTTCACTATTTCCGATTGATCTTTCTCTCTCTAATGTTTAAATTTCTTTCCCTCTCTACAATTTTAGAGGATCTCTACACCTTACAAAGAAAGATAGGATCTCTCCCATTTCTGCCAGCACTCTTTTCCTATCTCGGTCTCTTCAAGATTTCCATTCTCACATCTTTCTTTCTCTACCATTTAAAGCTCACAGTTGGAGCTAGAGAGAACTATTCTTAATGACCGAGAGAGAGACCGTTACTTTTTTTACAACTAAAGAAAGGTAGTTAATTCTTAGGAAAACTCATAGAGCGAGAAACAAACAGGGCAGTTCTAAAAAAAATAAACAATAGAGAGAGAGCCATGAATTACCATTAAGCAAGAGAATTTTATCTTACTCAAAAGATACAAACATCAGAACCAACGATTTTGGCAAAAGAAATCCCAATGAAACCTTGAACACAGCCTCTGAAAGTTGATATGCGAGTTTCAACTACATCAATATCACATCAGTTGTAATAAAATAAAAAATATTGGGGTGGCAACGTGTCGAGTTTGGCTAGATGCGAACCCAGACCCAAATAGTATTTGGGTCCAGGTTTTGGACCCGGACCCAAGGTCAGGTTTATGAATAGGGTCCCAGGGCCGGGCTTCTTTTTCTTTGCCTACTTTTATCATCATATACCCATATCATTGATAACATTTACAATATCGCAATTTATGAATACCTACATATACCCTAATTCCTTACTATTTTACACATGGTTTTGAAACTTGGCCGATGAATACCTACATATACCCTAATTCCTTACTATTTTACACATGGTTTTGAAACTTGGCCAATGAATACCTACATATACCCTAATTCCTCACTATTTTACACATGGTTTTGAAACTTGGCCGAGTAACTCGGCCTTGCTCAAGGTTCGAATCCAGTCTTACTTGTTATTGATTACAGGTCCAGGTTTTGGACCTAGACCCGACTTTTCAATTCCAAAATTTAAACCCATACCCAGATAATTTGGACCCATACCCAAACCAAGATCAGGTCCCAAGTCTGATCAGGTCCATTGTCACCCCCTAACTACATAAAATGTATTACAATCTCTATATGATGATTTTCCATGGAGATGGATGGATCACGCAGGAGATGAGATAAATTAAAAGTTATTAGAGGATAGGATAGTCAAGGGTCCTAATTTAATTAGATATGGAATCCATCCTCAATAGAGTGAGGATGAGTGTAGAAAGAGAAGTTTGGTAATGGTGCCTACATCAAAGAGGTGCATTGAGAGGCATTACACTGAGCATGAGGCACGCCCATGGTAGAGGCTCTACCAATGTAATGGCAATGTAAGGGAATACTGTGAAGTATGGGATACACTGGTGAGAGAGAAATTGTAGGGAGAGAGAGAGAGCCAAGAAGATGTATGCGTGTTTTGTACTACTTTTATTAAGGGAAAATTAAATTGCTGAAAACTCTAAAAAATATACTTTTTAGAAATTCTACCCTCACCCTAAACTTTCATCACTTATTTTTCTCAAAAACCATATTTTCTAACTAATACCCCCAAGTCAAAAAGTTACATCTTTTTTGATGAAAATACCCCTTCCCGTACACCTTCACTGTACAAACAAAATATTTGGACGGACCCCAATAATACTTTTGTCGGACCGTGGTTATTATTTGCCGGACTTATGACATATGCCGGACTGCATTTCTACAATACCAGACTGCTTATTTAGACAATGATATGCCGGACTGTAGATTACTAATGCCGGACCACCTTACTCCTGTATTTAAAACGCCAGACCGAAACCATGAAATGCCGGACTTACGTCTCTAGTAAGAAAATCACTGGAACGAAGCTCCGTAACGCCAGACCGCAAGTAAGATATTGCTAGACTGCATCCTACCAGTTCCAGATAGATCAACCCTAATGCCGGAGCATAGCTGTTGACGGACTTAACATCATATTCCAAAACCACACACTGAACCGAACATTACAAACACCAGATTGAGCCCACTCCAGTAAGTAACTTACTGAAGCGCTACTTCCAATTGCCGGATTGCCACATTATAGTAAACAACTCGCCAGACCTGGCATATAAATTACCGGACTAGATGCAGGAAAAAATGGGCAAGTGGAAGAGGAAAAAGGTAAAAGTTAAAAAAGGAGGGTAATTTTGTTTTTTTTTTCTATTTGTTGGGGGTATTAGTTAGAAAAGATGGTTTTTGTGAAAAATAAGTGAGGATTAGAAAGTATATTTTTAAGGGTTTTTAGCAATTTCCCCTTATATTAATGTATTGAAGTTTCTCCTAAAATTTTACTGTACTTTGGCTTCTGATGTTTGCTCGGTAGTGATTGTGTATTCCCAATTGTGCACTGGTGGTCTTTGTGTACGTGAATTTCTGTCGACCCAACCCTCCTCTCTCACACACAAACATCTCTCTCTCTCTCATGTGACAAATACAAGCAAATCTCTCATTACCCCCACAAACCTAGCTCTCTCTAGAATTATTAGATGATAATATCTATAGGAAAATTACATCCTTTAATATAGATTTAAGTCCTAGTCTACTCAAACCCTGTTTGAGATTGAGAGAAAAAGAAATAAAGCTGGTATCGAAATCCCTTTATTCAAAACTGATATGAACTGTATATTTTTTAGTATCACAATTTGATTGCCACTGCATATATAAGTAATTTTATTAAAATTTCAGAATAATTAATATGGTGCCATATTTCTCATTTTCAGATCCTTTTTTATAAGGGTGTGGTTTGTATAGAGCCTAGGCTCTAAACAATCAAATTAGAGCCTACCTTCCAATAGTATTGATAAATGTGGTTTTAATACTGAAAATCTTTGTGATACTCTTAAAATATATTTTCATATTTTTTTATAAAGTTTAAAGCTTAAAAAATAGTATAGATTTACAGATCTATGAAAACTTGAAAATCTTGAAAATGACGGTCCAAAAATGTGCTTTACAAAATACCCTATTTCCAAAACTTGAAATCCATTTCATGCATCTTGATGTCGAGATTTGAGGAAATTTGGACATCAAAACAACATCTTCTAGTGAAATTTTTGAGGTAGGCTCTAATTTGATTGTTTAGAGCCTCGGCTCTATGTAAATTTTTTTCTTTTTATAATACATATATAAATTTAAACAACAACTTTCTAATTAATTGTTAAAAAACAAACAGAAAGTTGGAAGTTGTTATTCAAATAAGTACTACATGCTTTGTATCCTAGTGGTAACATGGCTCAAACAAGAAAAAGTAATACATGCTTTGTATCCTAGTGGTAATATGGCTCAAACAAGAAAGCACACAAACGAGAAGTGAAATGTAACGTAATATGACTGACATGTCCTCATTAGATCAGATAAATGCCATCATCAAACATCCACATAGTTTTTACAGTGAATCTAGAGAGGACTACAAAGGCTAGAGTCTTTAATCCACATCAACAAACTATTTGCTCATCATGGGCTCTCATGAAATCCTCTGATCATCAACAGAAACCTGCATTGTGGCCTTAATAACACCAACAACACCTATGGTGAGCTTGTATACTTGAGCTGTTCTTTGGTGATATTTCAATACATTGTCAATGATCTTGTATACTTGTGCTGTTCTTTGGTGATATTTCAATACATTGTCATGGAGCCACTCTTTGATTTTAGACCCACCCCATTTTTATGATAACTGATATGTAATACCCCACCCCATTTGTGTGATAACTGATATGTAATCAAGGCATTGTTCTTAACTTTCACATCTTATATTTGTAATTTTCTTTGGCGATTTTAGACCCACCCATTTTTGTGATGACTGGTAAGTAATATTTAAGGCATTCTTTTTAACATTCACATCTTATAATTGTAGTTTTCTACCCCGTTTATGCTTGACTTTCTCCTCTTTCCAAAACCAATAATGATTTTATACAAAGTATATATCCTCTTCACCCTCTAAATGATTCTTTTTCTTCTTGTTAACCCTATAAACGATTCTTTTTCGTCTTGTTATAGTTTCTTTTTCTTCTTGTTAAAGTTTCCAAGGCTTCTTCATTAGCATGGTAACTATAATCAGAGCTCTGTTTGGACTGCAGAAAGCTTTAGTCAGTAGACAAAACAAGTCTTAAGTTTTCGTTTCTTTAATGCTATACTAAATAGTCATTGCGGTCCATAATTTCCATTTTAACACCATTCTTAAAAAAGCACCATTTGGTTGACAAAGTGATATTTGAAAACTTGGCTTATTTTCCAATTTAATCTCAGAAACTCACACAACCACCCCGAATGAAACCAGGTGATCCTCGAAGAATTCTGTACACCAATATGGTTCCAACAAATCAGAGCAGCCTAACGCTGATGGAATTGCCCATCAGCACTATAGCCAATAGAATTGCTCCAATAAGTCCAATAAGTCGAGAATCAAGCAACCAATTGGACCCAACTTATTATTCGCTTCTTCAATCTATTGTTTCACCTGATCTAAGTTCAAACATTCACCAAGAAGCTAATAGACACAGTTGATATTTTGTATGATAAACAAGTGGCAACTCCAGGCCGCAATGGAGGATGACTCGGTGCCCCCATAATGGTGCTGGAAGTGTCTGTGTTTTTCTCGAGGCAGAGAACCATGTGAACCATCTCTTAGAAGGCTTAGATCACAAGAAGAGGAGAGAAAGCAAGAAGGATTGAGGAGCAGAATTTGCTGATCACACTGTTCTCCATAATTCTAAGGTTTATGCTAAGGTATATTCAATACATAGAACGATCAAACCCCTGATCATATGACATTCTTTTGTTGCATTACTATCTACTGATTTTGTCATTGCTATCTCATCAGTTTATTGAAGTAGATCAAGTCAATGATGAGATCTTAAGAAAGATGAAGGAGCAATGTAGCGAAAAGCCTCAACGCCACCTCTTCCGCTTGCTCCATATAGAACTGTAGGCAAAATTGCGGCATAGGATTTGGAATTTCCTAAAAGGGGTTCGTCTTACCAGTTTCTTATGTCCTATTCTAGATTGTCTTGCTACCTTATTTAGGGTGTATTCTAGAAGACTGCACTACCCACTTACTGAAGCTAGAATAGTGGTCTCCTAAAATGCTTTTAATTCTTTGTTGTAAAACACAATTATTGCAGTAATTTGTTAATTTGTTAAAGACATTCAATGAGTATGATTTCATGCTAATTGTCAAGCTTTGGATATGTATAACTATTCCAACTACCCTTGTATTCGTTTCTTGAGTTTTAATTACTCTGTCTGTTATTGTAGGCTAGCAAGCTTTATGAGCTGCACCTTTTCACCATGGGGAGTAGACCATATGCCACAGAGATAGTGCTTGATCCCAACGGGTCATTATTTGCAGGGTGTGTTATTCCAAAAGCCAATAAAGGTGACCCACTTGATAGGAATGAGAGAGCCAAAATGCAAGGACTTAGATGGGGCCTTAGGCACGGAATCAGCAGTGGTTGTCATAGATGATTCTGTTCATGTTTGGCCCCATAAGAAGCTCAAGTTGATCAATGTGGAGAGGTACAGGCATTTGATTTGGAATTGCTATTCTCTTCAACTGTTTAAAAAAAAAAAAATATTTATTTCTTCTTTAGCTTCTTTGGAAAATTTCAACTTGGTTTGTTCTCTTTATATATTGTTTCTCTCTCTTAGTAATGGATGTTCCTTTGCAAGTCCTTGGGTCTAATTGTTTTCTTTTCCTTTTCTTGCAAATCAAAAGAAACCAACCTGTTCTTGCAAACCGACCACATCTTTTTTCTCTGCCTGAAAAAGAAAAAAAAATGGCTGTTAATCCCTTGACCTACAAGTATGACAGTTTACAAGTATGGCATTTTTACACAAAGAATCAGCTTCTCCAATATTATCACTAAATCAAATATGAGATATAATGAGACCACAAAGCCTCCAAAAGAAACGATAATGTACCAGAAATCAAACTAGCATCCCATCCAAAATACATAGCACACTACTGGCTAATATAATCTAAAGCAAACAATGAAACACTAGCAACAAACACATCTTGCAGAACAGTACATCACTGCAAGCCCAGTGCTTAGATATTGCAAAGTCGTGAGAAGCATGATCTTTAGAATTTATTTAATAACACAAACAGGAGAAAACTCAAAAACCATAGATATTTGGGAATTGGAACCATCCTTGATAAGTGAAAAACAGATGGAGACATATCTATTGAGACTTTAAAAATCATAATCAACCAAATTCTGAGCCCAGCATCTAGAAAATTTTCATGAACATAGTGTAGGAATAGCTCTTTAAAAAACGAAACACACCTTCTTGTTGTTTGCCGCATCTGCTGCTTGTTTGACCAGGACAGTCCCTTTAGCAGTTACATGCTGCACCACAACACGCATATAAGCCACAACAATTTAAAAACAAAAAAAACAAAGAAGAAAAGGCCCTCAAACTTTCATTCCTTTAGAAACAGGAAAAAATTTCATTAGAATCTTATAACCCACAAAAAAAAGGAAGTGATTGTCGAATAACATTGACCTGCTTAAATATGTGGGAAACTGGGTCCAACCTTTCGGGTATTCTATAGAAGAGCCCATACATGTTTGAAAGATCATCCACCTAAGAGAAGATGGAAACAATAACCAACTGAGCCTCTTAACTGATATGGATTGCTGAAGCTCAAACAGATAAAACCCATCATAACAGCACAGTGCATCATGAATCTATAACATAAAGCCCACCTTGTCATCTCGCAGCAACGCATGACAACCAGAGTCCTCCTTTTCCAGAAGTTTGACTTGTATATACAAACAGTAGTTCATGTTGTACTTTCTGCCACACAATAAACCAATCGAGTCTCTCACATCAATAAGAAGAAGAAAGGACTTGCATTGCATATAATCTCACTCATTTTAAATTTGAATGGCTGCCAATCTTTTGCCAGTATGTCTGAACAACATTTAAGTCACAATTTATCTGGAGGTAGACCAGAGTCTAATGAAACAAACCTCCAATAACTTCTGCTCACTACTAGAATGCAAATAATGTTCGTTTCCAACATTCCTCAGCCTGCAATTCAAAACCATAATCAGTTTGTAAATTTGTAAATCCTATTCAATGATCTTGCAAAACATACTACAGTCCAATGGACTACAGAATGTCAATGTCCATTACAGTCTTCACTGTCCAATGATAGGATCATTGGTTCAGTGCAGAACCCACCAAAACAGGACAAGGCCCGAATGGTGGCCTCGCACACTCTGCATCACAATCCATCATTTCTCAAATGACTCCAATGGATCACGGTTTTATGTAGTCTGGAACTATAATATACTTTTCCCCAATAATTCAACTTAGATTCTCTTTTCGTTCTTTAAAAGACCAAAATTAAACTCATGAATGACCTTTAGCATATAATCGGGGCAGGAATCCTCCATAATCCAGGATGTAGCCTTCCGCGAATAGTATGAGGCAGTGTCAGCGAGCATCTCAGTCTCAAAGTCATCGACGTAGCAATCCATATGTCCCATTCCAATCTCCACGAAGATATCCAGAACATTCTTTAACAAAGCACGATCAATCTGCTCTCCTTCACGTTCTTGATCAATCTACACACAGTCTCTCTGTTAAATATCTTCGAATATAAAGAAAATGGACTTCAAAGTTCATTGATGGATGTAAACTCACTAAGGCAATCACAGCATCTCTGACTGTAACACGCATTTCCTTGTAGACCTGATATTATAAGAATGAAGATTATGAATTTAATGAAAGACAAAACTGGTAAGCCAAGACATGGCTGTCAAAAGCATTAGTAATTTCAATTC
This sequence comes from Amborella trichopoda, assembly GCF_054954075.1. Lineage (NCBI taxonomy): Eukaryota > Viridiplantae > Streptophyta > Magnoliopsida > Amborellales > Amborellaceae > Amborella > Amborella trichopoda. Next base: position 42,461,241 of record NC_142342.1, read on the forward strand.
TCAGAGATGGGAACAGTTGCTAATACATATTAAAACCACAGATTGGCTTCACCAAATCACGAAAGCATTGGAGGCCAACATCATTCAGACCCAAAAGTGATCTCTGTGCAATGAAGAAACGACCAAGATAGCGAAAGAAGCGCGAAAGCCATCTGACCATGACTTTGTGATTAGACCACCTCTTTACAAGTTCTCTCAACATAAATTCATCATGCTTCTCCCTTAACGCAGGCATCACCTACATGCAGAAAAATGCTTTCAGAGAATCTTATCAATGCGATGCTCATGTTCCCTATAACTGTTGGAGTTATATATTCATGCCCAGTCACTGCAAAAATGAATGATGCAAAGATAATATAATTACTTTCCTCATTAAATACCTTACCTTGACATGCACTCCTCTAGAATTATCACTTTATAATAGACATTTAAGAAGTGGTAGAGGAAAGTCATGCAGTACAAGTATATAAGGGAGTCCCAAACCCACTCTAAAGACCCCATTCCAGGCTAGCAGCCAGCTTAATGACCCTCGAAACAAGGCATGCCTTGATCTTCTACATTCCAGTACAGCTTAATGCGCCCCAAAAAACTAAGCCAACACGCAACCCTACTCCATAGTCCAAACATTAACCTATTCCCATCCATAGCCTTAAAACTAATATTCCTCTGAAACTCTCACAGCTTCGTATCTATTGCCCACGAGAATACCTTAAGACGCTCTAAACCACCTTAATTTCCCAACCCTTCACTAGATCCTTGTTGCTTGTGGTGATGCTCCCCAGGTCTCCAGTTTACATCACCAATTATGTCTTACTGAACTCTCTCACCCTCTCATGCTCTTTGTTTCGAGTATGCACAAATCCCATGCATAGGCATTGACAAGACATGGTGAATATCAAAACAGTAACAAATTACAAATCAACCTATAGATTACTCAAAGCAACCAATTATTCCTCTTTCACATAAAAAAGGAAGGTATCCATCAAAAATTCAAAAGAAAAATTTATACATCAAAAAGTTAAAAAAGTGAAACTAACTCATCAAAGTACACAACAACGGATACTTATTACATGATAAAGATTATAAGAAATGTATATTGAACAAATAGCATGAAGTTACATTCAAAATTCAAGGCATTCAAAAAGTTAATCATTTGTTTACATAACAATTTCCATTTATATATCACACAAGAACGGATTTACAGCATCAAGGAAGCCCGTAATGTAAAAAAACAATAAGTTAAACATATGAGGGTTGTCAATTTTGTCCTCTAAAGATGGAACCAAGCATACATGAAAGAGAGTTGTGAATACCACACATCCAACCATGTGTGAACATATAAATGTATGGCATTGTATATGTATGTACAAATAAGAAATGACATAGATTACCCCAGAATTAGAAGTCTCGGGTCGCTGCGCAGAGACTCAAAGAGAGGGCCCTCTCTCTGGTTGCTCTTTATAGTGAGAAATTTAGAGAAAAAAGAGCAGGAAAAATAAAACAATGCTCAAGGAAGACATGGAGTTTCGGATCATATCTTATAAGAGAGAGCCTCTTCGCCTGCCGCTTGCCTCTTATTCAGAGAGACACAGAGAGAGAGACTGCTCCCCTTGATTGATTGCTTCTTTTTACAAAGAGAGACAGAGAGAGCTCCCCTTATAGACTTCTTTTTAGAGAGAGAGAGAGAGCTCTCTCTTACTTTTCTAGAGAGAGAGAGAGAGAGAGAGAGAGAGGGGAGATTTAACAAGGAAGGATGAGTAAGTTGCAATTCATATATATTGTGTGTTTTGTACTCTGTTGTTTTTATTAATGTACTGAAGTTTCTCCCCCTAAACTTTTACTCCACTTGGGTTTCTGGTGTTTGCGTGGTATCGTCTGTGTATTTCCAATTATGCATGGCTGCTCTCTGTGTACGTGAATTTCAACACTCTCTCTCACACGCAAACATCTCTCTCTTATGCGTCGACGCCGACACACAAGTAAAACCAAATCTCACAAACCTACCTCTCTCTAGAATTATTAGATGATATTATCTATAAGAAAATTACATCCCTTAGTATAGTTTTAAGTCCTAGTCTACTCAAACTCTATTTCAGATTGAGAGGAAAAGAAATAAAGCTGGTATCTAAATCCCCTGATTATAAAACTGATATGAATTGTAATTCTTTTAATATCATATTTTGATTGCCACTGCATATATAACTATTTTTATTAAAATTTCAAAAAAACTAATATGGTGCCATATTTCTCATTTTCTAAATCCCTTTTTTTTTTTTTTTTATTATTATTATAATAGCATATATTAATTTAAACAACTTTGCAATTAATCTTAAAAAAAGGAAAAAAAAGTTTGTAGATGTTATTCAAATAAGTAATATATGTTTTGTATCCTTTAGGAAACATGGATCAAACAAGAAAGCACACATTTGATGAAGAGGAAGAAATCATTCGTAACCAAAACTTCAAACGGCACAAAACGAGAAGTGAAATGTTACCAAATTTGGCTAACGAGGCCTCATTGGATCAGATAAATGCCATCATCAAAAACCCAAATAGGTTTTTACATCAATCCAAAGCGAGCTAGAGAATGAAAGAGCAAGAAGGATTGAGGAGCAACACATTTGCTGCCCAAAAACTTACCCTTGTGTTGGATATAGATCATACCCTTCTCCATTCTGTTAAGGTATATTCAATACTTTCTATTACTTAGAAAGATCAGACCCTAATCATATGGCATTCTTTTGTTCCATTACTATCTAGTCATTTGGGCATGGACATCTCATCAGTTCAATGAAGTAGATTAAGTGCATGACGAGATCTTAAGAAAGATGGAGGAGAAAGACATGAAGAAGTCTCAGCGCCACCTCTTCCGCTTGTCACATATAGGGATGTGGACCAAATTGCAGCTTGGGATTTGGAATTTCCTAAAAAGGGTTAGTCTTACCAGTTTCTTATGTTATATTCTAGATTGTCTTGCTAACTTATTCTAGAATCTAGACAGCAGTACCCACTTACTGAACCTAGAATAGTGTTCTCCTAAAACGCTTTTAATTCTTTGTTGTAAAACACATATACCATGGCATTTTCTTAATTTGTGAAACATTCAATGAGTATGATTTCATGTTAATCCTCAAGCCTTGGATTTGTATAACTATTCCATCTACCCTTCTATTTGTTTCTCGAGTTTAGGTTACTATTTCTGTCATTGCAAGCTAGCAAGCTTTATGAGCTACACCTTTGCACAATCGGGAGTGAAACATATGCCACAGAGATAGCTAAGGTGCTCGATCCCAACGGGTCCTTATTTGCAGGGCGTGTTATCTCAAAAGCCAATAAAGGTAATCCGTTTGATAGGGCTGAGGCAGGAAAAATGCAAGGACTTGATAGGGCCTTAGGCCCAGAATCAGCACTGGTTATCATAGATGATTCTGTTCATGTTTGGCCCCATAACAAGCACAACTTGATCAATGTGGAGAGGTACATGCATTTGATTTGGAATTCCTATTCTTTTCAAATATTTAATTTATTTATTTCTCTTTAGCTTCTATGGAAAATTTCAACTTGGTTTGTTCTCTTTATCTAGTGTTTGTCTGTATCAGTAATAGATGTTCTTTTGCAAGTCCTTGGGACTAATTGTTTGGATTTCTTTTCCCTTTCTTCTAGGTACATGTACTTCCCGCGTAGTAGACGCCAGTTTGGACTTAATGGGCCATCTCTTCTGGAAATGGGCCGTGATGAAAGGGTTGAGGATGGAACAATATCCTCGACTTTGGAGGTGAAACCACTATCCATCAAAAGCCAAGTCAATTATTTATTTTATTTAAAATAAGCAAGTGTTTTTTAGCTTTTGAGTTTCTTTTTTTTTTTTTTTTTGCTTGTGCACACGTTATCGAAAGGTTGCCCGAGGGCTTTTTCTCCTATTCCTCTTAAACAAAGTGGAGGTAAGTGATCTTTTAAATTTCAGAGAGAGAAAGTATCTTAAAATTCTAAAGAGAGAAACTATATCAAACTTTAGAGCTAAACTCTTAAATTTTAAATTTTAAAGAGAGAAAGTGTCTAAAAAGTACTATCTCAAATTTTAAGTTTTAAAGAGAGAATATTTGAAAAATTTTAAAGAATCTTTGAAAAAAATTTAGAAAAACTATCACCAAATTTTAGAGAAAAACTACATCAAATTTTAGGTTTTATAATGATGAATTATCTTAAAATTGTAAAGAGAGAATCGACCTAAATTTTAAAAAGATAAACTATCTCAAAACTTTTAAAAAGAAAAACTATATCATATTTCAAGTTTTAGATAAAAAAATATCTTAAAATGTTAGAGAGACAAATTACATCAAATTTTAGAAAGAGAAAGTACTTAATATTTTTAAAGAGAAACTATCTCGAATTTTAAGTTTTAAGGAGAGAAAATATCTTAAAATTTTAGAGAAAAAACCATATCTAATTTTAAAAAGAGAAACTACTTGAAATTTTTTAGAGAGAAATTATCTCAAATATTTAGAGGGAGATTCAAATATTTAGATAGAGATATGAGGACTTATAGCTTCAATAAAAATATAACCTTTAATAAAACATAATGACGGACCAAGATTCGTGTAGTCGATCCCAATTAATTAGAAAAAAACTATGATGATGATGATTTAAAGAGAGACTTAAATTTAATAAAAACAAAAGAGACATTACAGTGAATAATACAATAAAAAATATTTACCGAAAAAAGTTAAAAAAAAAGAGCCATGAAAATATTATGCATCTATGAACCATCCAAACAACCGAAATTTATTTTATAAGAAATACTTTTTATGAAATACATTTTCAAGGAAATAGATTTTTCCAGGTATTATTTTTTTATAGAGCAATGCAAATCCATCTCCATTTACGAACCAATTATTTAAAAAACAAAATTAATACACACAATCACGCACTCACCCATGCAGAAAGGATCGAATAGAGGGGGACAACTCCATAGCAAAAATGTCAGAAGAAATATGAAGCCCAACGAACAGTGAAAACCAGAATTTTGCATTCAAACCCATCCATGGGCCCGAATATGGAAACGTGCACGCGCTGACACCGAGAATTTGATTCAAAATTGAAAAAACTTAACCGAGAGAGAGAGAAAGAGAGCCACAATTTAAATCAGAATTGAAAAAACTCGACCAGAGAGAGAGAGGCACAATTTAAATCAAAATCGAAAAAACTCAACCAGGGGGAGAGACAAGATGGAATACACAATAGTTTAAGATGGAAGAATTTGAACAAGTGCAGCCTCTACATAACCACAACCATCATCACTATCTGGTCCTGACCAATAACCAACCAGCATGTGAATGCCTGAAATTACAGCCTCTATTCCATAAGCAACCTCACAAATCAACCTCCGGGGCACCAAGCAATGAGATATATCACGCAAATGCAGTCCCTTGAATTGCATGGAATCATCAATTTGATTTGCTGGACTTTCAATCTCCTCATACTCTTCATCTACTAAAAGCCCAGGCTCTGGTCTTTTAAAATCTAAACACTTTTTGATTTTTTTGACCAAGCTTCTTTCGTATATGAAACCGAGTTCGTTTGTGGAAAGCTCGATGAATGCTGTGCCTAAAGGTTAAAATGTCAATGCAAAAAGAATCTTCTACTGAATCATCGAAGTGTAGCAAAGAGAGATGTACACGGATGATTGAATCTAGCTATTCTTATAGTCAACTCACCGTTTGGAACTGTCCCCACTACGTTGATAAGCTGCTTTTCTGGCATAAGGGATAGCATATGCTGCAAAAGCAAATGAACAAAAAATGATATTTGAAACTTAAATTGCGCTAGAAGACTCCTGCATACATTGAGAAGTCATAAGTGGAAAAAAAAAGTGTCAAAAAGCATTGTCTCGAAGACACTCAAAAGTCCTCTTCGCATAACCAATTATGCAATATCAAACAAACCAATTGTCTTTCATGCCTTAAACACAATGAGAAAGGAGTATTGATTTAAGACATGCAAGCAATCCGTACATTTATGAGGGACATCACTATTGTTCAAATGCCTAGAGGGATTTATCATAAGTGATACAATGAAGATATGCAACAAAGCAGCCTGGCCAACAAACCACCTAGGCTAGGCATAGGCAATGGGGTCTGGGTGGGCATGCCTAAGGCGGGCGCCTAGGCAGTTTGGGCGCCCACCTAGTGCCTTCCCTTCAAAAAATTAAAAATAAAAATAAAATAAAATCTACCCTAACAACAATCAAGCTTGGTATTGCCCTTCTCTCTCTATCACTCTCTCTCTCAAGTCCATGTGCTCTCTACATATGAAAAGAAGAAGAAAAAAAAGATGGACTCCAAGTGTTTGATGCGTGGCCTCTCTTTCTCTCTCACACACAGACACACACAAAGATACACCTGGACCCATATGCTCCCGCTGTGCATGTAAGAAGAAGAAAAAAAAAACCTCCAAGTGTTCGATGCGAGGTCCCTCTCTCTCACAGACTTTCTCTCTCTCTCTCTCTCGACATATCCTCAAAGTATTTGAGACTTCACTCACAAATACAGATCCAAAAGAAAAAAAACTGAAAAAAGAGGATGATCTTTAAGAATTATATGCAAGACCGCATGCACATAAACTTACTAAATACATGCACACAAATATTCACTAAAAACACACAAAACAACTTATGACCCCTACTCAACCCCCTTCCCTTAGGGCCACCCAGGTATCTGGGTGCCCGCCTAGGTGGCTCAGACCCCTGGCCGCCTAGGCAGCCGCATCTGCCTTCTTGAACATTGATATGATCTAAATGATCATCATAACAACATGCTCATAAGGGTGATCACTAACTCATCTATAGGTTGGATGAAGATGGAGGGAGAATGGGAATTCTACGTTCAACTCTCCCTCCATATTGGTTCCAAGTTCCAACCCACTGTTCGAAAGTGATAACCCTTATGATGATGCTGTTAGCTAGACCATATGGATCATGCCATACGTAAGAGACAAGGAAGTATGCAAAGAACTTGGGTTCGAATCTCCCTCCCCTGATGCCCTTAAACACTAGGACCTCTCTCTCTCTCTAATTTTTTTTTTCCTTTTTGTTATTTAATGAAAAACAGGTAGGGGGCCTTCTCCCCCACTGACTTACCCAAAAAAGAAAAGACAAAAAGAAGTATGCAAAGTAGAAACATATGATGTTCAAAGCCTTTCCCATTCAACTGACTGTGTCACATGAACACCAAATACTAATAATAATAGCGAGATAGTTAATTATTCTAGTCCCTTAATTGACTGATGTCAGGAAGATTACACGTTCCATTTCAAGTCTGAGACTTGCACAAACTGAGTTTCAACTTTTGACTAGAACAAACTGAGATGGATTATTTAAGCATTAGTATTACAGCTTAAAGATACAGAAAAAAGAGGAATAAACAGTCATTTCGTTGAAATTATAAGGATTTGATCATGGTATAATTATTAACCTCTTAGTACTCTTTATCTTGAACGAAAAACATAGCATTCTAGGAGCTCATGAAGTTATGCATATGCTCACCAGATGCATGCTATGGGTCATAGAATAGCACAACCATCGAAGCTAAAGTTGGTTTTGAAATGGTAGAGGCATGTGCCTCAAGTCCATGTGAAATTTTCACAAGGCATGGGCAGTTAAGGTCAACAGCTTGCATTAGCATACAGAGGAATGGTGGATATATTCAATCATATGATTGGGCTTATCTCCAACCACTAAAAAACTCGGTTTTAATATTGTAACACTTGCTAGAGTCAACTCAAGGCACCTGACAAGTCATAAAACAATTACGTTTTCCATAGAAAAAAACTCAACTGAGTCGTAAGATTTCCTGAGTTTTTTATAAGACTAAATCAGATCCTGAATCATCGTTTTCTTTAATATGTTATTGGGCTATGATACAAGTTTTACTTGGATAGGACTTGCCAAGTCAACTGAAGACTCAGTGAGCCGATCAGAACTCAATCCTGATCTACTCCACAACCTTTGTTTTCATAATCAATGAAGAAAGAGGAAAGGAATGTCAGGTTGCATCAAGGACACAACCAAGGGTAGTAACCTGAAAAGGTAGGGTTCAAGGGAAATCATAAATATCGCTATGGATAGGGACCCTTCTTTCTTTTAAAATTAAATTAACTAGTCTCAAGAAGTAAAGCACCTCTCTTTTGAATGCCTCAAATTTATAGCTCTCCTTCATGATGAAGGACCCTTGACAAGTACATGGCAGGTGTAAATTTGCACAAACCAAGTGTACAATGAGTAACAGTACAATATCGATGAGTAACAGTACAAGATCACATATCCGGTGAGCTTAGAATGGAAGTGAGGATTTGGATATTGAGTGCTCGGAAAGAACAAGTTTGGCAAGGATGAACGGTAAAAGATGGTGTGTGCTCAACATCAAACCTAAAAAGTAAGAAAAGTATGAGACAAAGGAAAACAAAATACGCTTTGAAGCATCAGTTCGGCAACAATGTACCCTGCCTACAATTAACTAGAAAACTACCCGTATAACATCTTTGTTCAGTTAAGTAATACCATTGATGTTGCAATGTTTCTGTGCCAAAAAAAGGCTACTTAACTCCAGGGCCCCAGGGATTAGGTAGTGATCCATGAACAAAGATGCTAGACTGCTATGCAGGAAGAAAAATGAGATGGCATCTATCTAGAGGAACATAGTTCAAGTTAGAAATCTTTGTTCAAAGTGGGTCAAACAATGAGAAGTATATAAATTGTCTGTGTCCACCTACAACCTAGAGATCATATTCGACAATAGCTTAAAAAAATGAGATGGCATCAATCTAGGATATTTAGTTTGAGTTGCAGATCTTTGTTGAAAGTGGGTCAAACAACAAGAAATATATAAAACTAGAGGAATGTAGTTTGAGGTGGAGATCTTTGTTCAGGTTTTTTTAAAATTGTACCTAACACATGTCAACCCTGTTCACACAAGATTTTCACACTAATCTTTCAACACCAAATCATGTTCTTTTTACGATATACTATCAACACAAATGCAAATTAAGGGTTTCATGGCATCTCTGGGTTTTGTCTTTCATGATCAACAAACCTGACCTATAAGAGAAGATCTCTCCTACCATCTTCAATAAGATTATGTTAGAACCAAATTCAAACATCTAAGTAGGAGTATGAAACAAGATGCATTGCATCTCTGTTGTCACCTCTATTGTTGAAAAAATGCCAATAATTTGCAGAATCTAGTGTACAGTGCAACATTTGTAGACAGTGATATATGTATTTGGTTTTAAGTTCGGCTAAAGATGGTGGATGTTTCAAAACCATACTTAACTGGAAGGCCTTCAATGTTACAACCTTAAGGTTGTGGCTTCAGACTCTAAACATGGCTACCAAGAGAGAGAGAGAGAGAGAGAGAGAGAGAGAGAGAGAGAGAGAGAGAGAGAGAGAGAGAGAGAGAGAGAGAGAGAGGCTAATGTCGATGATCCCTACATTTGTTGATGACAGCCCCTTAGTACAACAAAAAATATCACAATTGATATTGTACAACACAGTCTATGTTTTTCCATCAAATGATCACCACTAAATGTTATGCAAGTTCTAGCCAATATATATTTTGAGGAAAACCCATCCCAATTGATACACATTTAGAAGACTAATAACTTCTTCACCTTCTCATATGATCAAAGAAGATTTAATATATCAAGAAACCTGAGCAAGTACCTATTTCAAAAATGCAGCAAATTGTGTATATAAAACATCTCAAGGAATGATATTCAAGTATCTTAAGCTGCCATATTTCAAGGGTCACCATTCTAATTAATATAAGCATCATAAAACACCATTTTCAGCATACAAACCTCTAAACCATCAGCTCCATCACAATATTCACCCATTTATGTACTTATCCAAAAAAGAAATCAAAGGACATTTGCCCACATTGAAAAAGAGTTCATCACGTTTCTCTAGTATCACCAAAGGTTTTCAAACTAAAACCTTCCAAATGGAAAGTTGGACCAACGAATTGGACTTTAACAATTCTACCACAACAACTACTAAATTACTAGAGAAATAACTCAAGTTTCAAAATTTTAGGTTTTCTGTAATAGAATCTAACTATTGGAAGTATGGAACTTCATTTCATCAATGTAATTTTCCTTAGAAAATAACTAAAACCAGTACTTTGAAATCGACTCCACCAAGGTACTTGGGCCTTGACCAAGCCGAGTAACTTGCCGAGTTACACACAACACAAAATAATGAAAAAAAGCGTAAAAGAAATTCTAAAAATAGTTAAAATAAGAAAAAAAATCTAAAATGGACAACAGAAACCATTAGAAAATTATAAAGATGAAAAAAAATCTATAGAAGATGATGAAATTCTTTTATTTAGAACTTGAATCATATCCTCATATCATCATCAAAGCCTTACCCCAATCCTGCTCCTCCATTTTGCTTTATCCATGGCCATACCTTCAGTAAGACCATAAGTGGCCATATCGTTTCTCACTACTTCCATCTATGCCCATTTGGCATTCCCTTTGCCTTCTTAGAGTTTTCCAATTGCACTAGATAACACCTCCTAACCGGTGTTGTATTGGGTCTGCGTTGCACATGGCCAGCCCATCTAAGTCTACTTTCCCTCATCTTGTCACTTATTGGAGCCATCCCTACGTTCCCTCGAATGTATTCATTCCGAATTCTATCATTTCTTGTCTTGCAATTCATCAATCTCAGTATTCTCATCTCAACTATAGTCATCGTATGGGCATGTTGCCATCATTCTATGATTTAGGACTTGAATATTTCAGAAAAAGTTTATAAATAAGGGAAAAAATTTTGAGAGTTTCTAAATGATCCAAAAAACTATCTGAACTATAAAAAAACTCATTTCTAACTAAGATATTGGATTTTCCCCTTTCTTTGCATTTTTTTATTTTTTTTAAGGGCTTTATAAGGGCGGGGCGAGTTGCCTTCAACCCACCCTGCTCGGTCTCGTCCGTAGAGTGAGTTTGGGCAAGGCCGAGTAACACAACCGAGTCTGAGTGGACCTGAGTCTCATGGAATGCTGACTAAAACAAAGCAAAGAAATAATCTAGTATGTTTTGGAAATCAACTGATATGTGCTAAGGAACGAGAAATCCTAATCAAAATAAATACTGAGCAAGGTTATAAATCAAAGACTCAACACATGATTAAAAAGAACATAGAGAGTAAAATAAAATGAGTGAGAGCCACAATGTTTTATTTCCTTTCATAACAGAAAATATCATAGTTTTCAATTTGAGTACCTTGTGTTGTGAAGCATAATTTGAGAAAATATAATCCGGCAGTTTCAGAGAGATAAACAATTTTTTTATTAGGACCACAATAAAACTGAATGACCAAAAATATGAAATAATATCAAAATTCCTTCCCTTACCTCTCACAAAAAGATCAAAATCCCAAAACTATTTCAAAGTTCATGAGTAACCCTATTTTACACAAATAAATAAAGAGTATTTCCTTTGACACTGGTCCACAAATACAAACACAAACACAAACTTTCTTTTCAGAATCACTAAAGTTAATCTAAATTACTTTGAATGATAATGTAAAAACAAGTTGGATTCTAATCAAAGAAACTAGCCAAACTAGATATCCAAAGACCAGAAAGATTCAAAATTTTACATAGCGTGACAATTATCCAACAGTTTTCCAATAAAATGAAATTGCCAACAAATTTTTAGAAGTTCATTTGAAATTCCTAGATTTCCAGTAATCCCTGTTCATTTTACAAGAGATTTATATAGAGTGAGAAACTATTTCCTGAAAATGGCTGAGATAACAGGGAAATGTCAAAGAACTAATAAATAATTACAAGTTACAGAAGATGTCGTCCAACTAGGACTCAAATTATTGTTATAGCAGGAAGAAAAACTACAAAAAAAATAAAATAATAGATATCCAATGCATCTAAATTTCACTCAGTGAAAATTCTAGGAGTTCACAAAGACTACAAACCTGAAATGAGAATGTGTGAAAAAAATAAATAAGTTATGGGTATCTTATAGCATTATTCAATTGAAGGCCTGTGTTATCCAAGAGTAACAGAAGATACACTCCAACATACTTTAGGGCTTCGCTAGGGTTTAAGGTACAACACAAAAGTTAAGGGTTTAGGGCTTTGCTATGGCTTAAGGTTACCTGTTTTCTAAATGGCAAAGGCCTGATCATATGTATGTTGCAAAAAGCCATCCCTCTCTCTCCCAAGGGCTTGCTAGGTTTTAAGTGGCCTGTCTACTGAGTGGTAAAGGCCTGTTGCAAGAGGCCATTTCTTTCTCTCTCTAGAAGTTGGCACCAAATCATGTCATCTCCCCCTCTTCCAGACGTTGCAACGAAAGAACACTTGTTTCAAGCGGGCTGGACCGCATTTGTACACCATGCCGTGCGGAGGTACGAAGTATCTGTCTTAAATAGGGGAAAAGTTTATATAGAGCCGAGGCTCTAAACAACCAAATTAGAGCCCACTTCAAAATTTTCACTAGAAGAGGTTGTTTTGATGTTCTAATACCCTCAAATTGATCATCTTGACATCAAGATGCATGGACATGAGAAACAAATGGATTTCAAGTTTTGAAAATAGTATATTTTGTAACGCATTTTTGGATCGCCAATTTTCAAGATTTTTAAGTTTTTATAGATCTATCGATTTACAATATTTTTTAAACTTTCAACTTCATAAATAAAATCTAAAATATATTTTAAGGCTATCATAAACATTTTCAGTATTGAAACGAGATTTTTCGATACTATTTAAAAATAAGCTCTAATTTGATCGTTTAGAGCCCATGCTCTACACAAACCGCACCCCTTAAATATAGATGGATGCATATAGATGTTCCATCTAAAAAAACAATGGTAATTAAGGGTCCAAATGTTTTTTTCATATAATTATTATTTTTTAATTTTTAAAATTTATTTATTTATTATATTTATGATCTCTATGTTAAAGATTTTATATTATCCAAATTTTAAGATCGAATTATATTTAAAATATATATTTATTATCAACTCCGCATTTCTACATGTGCAAGCTTGGCGGCATGCTAACCACATTTCTCTCTCATAAGCAAATCACCCTCTTTCGCTGTCGATGTTACATATCTACTTGCACGAGTGTTAGGGTGAATTTATATCGTGGAGAAGGGGAGAGTGACACACCGTGTAGGAAATGGGCTCGGACTTAAATGGCATATTTGGTTAGGTTGAAAATGTTTTCTAAAAAATAATTTTACATAAAAAAATTCTCTCATGTGGTAAAGTATGATGATATTTTCATGTCAATTGGTGGAGAATATTTTCATACATATTTTCACACTAATTGACAACTAATTGATGTAGTTTTTTTTTCATACTTGACCTAATTGATGTAAAATTTTTCTCATATTAGACCATATGAGAGAATTATTTCATATGAAAATGTTTTTTAGAAAATATTTTCAAGCAAATCAAATGTGTTGAGTGATTTGTTGTTATGTCTCAAGTTCAATTCCTATTTAAAAAAATAAATAAAATTATTATGCTTTTTTCACCTTCCATACTAAACACCTAAATGCCTATAAACACTTAAACACATAATGGTCCATATGTGACACTGATATAACAACTTAATTTTAGTTTTTTTATGAGTGTTCGATGGGATACAGTCTCCTTCCATAAGGAAGATTTTGAAGATGACTCTTTTCTTAAGGAAAATTGTTTCATGCGGGTTGGACCACATTTCTACATATACGGTTCAGAAAGTATAAAGCATCAATCTTAAGATGGATGCTGTGTTCCGTCTAAAAACAATGGAATTCCATCTAAAAACAATGGAACTAAGGGTCTAAATATTTTCTTACTAGAATTATTATTTCTATTTTTTAAAATTTATTTATTTTTTCATATTCATGACCTCCATATTAGAGATTACATAGCCTTAAAAATTTAGTCGCAAAATCCATATCAAAAATAGATTTATCAAGAGGCCCGCATTTCAACTTATGCGGCCTTAGCAACATAGAAAGGGGGTCCTTTTCTTAATTTCTTTTCTTCTGCTCAGGATCATATGCTCCAATGGGAGGAGCATAGTATAATTTTTTTTTAAAAAAGGAACACGTCTATGTTAAAAAAAAAAGAAGCGCCAATTTGTAAATTTGAGAAATTAATGACATAAATATCTGATATTCAGAACCCATGAATCTTGAGTATTAAATATTTATAACTTTTTCTAATTTTTTAGAACCTGAACTTTAGACATATATCCTGCCCAACTAGCAACTAATTATAAGACATTTCAAAGTGCATTCAAGGAGTGTCTAAAAAAAATCAAGCTATAGGATTGACCATATCATCCAAAGTTTTATGGTCAAATATCGATATTTAAAATCTCAAAAAAATATTTTCTTGAAACGACTCGTAGGTAATTTTAAGCATATCCCTAAATCCAGATAAAATTTTTTGCATTTTGTCAGAGAAAACAAGTATATAATTTGCTTTTATGTTAGCATAAGCAGAGGTAGAGAGCACAAAGGGATTCATGTTTTTTTGTTATTGTACATGCACCTTTGAAATAAAATGCAATAATGATATATTTTAAGGACGCGGTTAGCATGCGGCCAAGCTTGCGCATGTAGAAATGCGGGCCCCTTAATAAATTTATCTTTTTAAAAAAAATTCAATCCTAATTTTTAGAGAATATATAATCTCTAACAAGGAGATCATGAATATGAAAAATTAAATAAAATTTAAAAAACTAGAAATAATCATTCTATTAAAATATATAATCTTTAATATGGAGATCATAAATATGAAAAAATAAATAAATTTGAAAATAGAAATAATAATTCTATTAAAAAAAATTTAGATCATTAGTTTCAATTGTTTTTATATGGACCACCAATTTGCATCCCTTTTTAGTATGAATGCTTACCTCTGGACCGCATATTGTACAAATGTGGTCCAACCCGCATGAAACAATTGTTCATATTTTACTGAGGGAAAATGTAGTATTAGCCCTTAAAATTAGGATTAATTTCATACTATCCCCTCTTAAATATCAGCATTATTTGTTTCCAAATTATTTCCTCCCACCCCCTTGTCCCCAACTTCACACGGTTATTTATTTTAATATCTTATTACTGCCCTAATAAAAGACCCTTCTCCCACTTTAAGAATTTCCATTTCCACCATTTTTACGTACCAAACCCATTTGTTATTCCTCTCATTGCCCTCATGCCTTCAACCCCGAGAGTGTAAGACGAAGAGAACAAGAGAGCACGATCACAAGTATTTCAAATATATCAAATAATATGTAAAACAACTGCTAAGTGAACAGAACGAGGGGTGCTTAAGAATTGATCGACAAAAGGAAATGTATAAACAATGTCTAGCCGAGAGATGGTCAAATAAATCGAGTTTCCAACAAGCTGACTGTAAATATAGGATCAGGAAGGAGCTTTCTATATGTAGAACAAAGTTTGACATTCAGCTCAATAGATGTGTCAACATGTTTTGTATTATCAGGCCGATGAGCTTGAGAAACAAGTAAAGTCCAAGAAATTGGCCGAGAAGGAGAGAAAGAGAATGGTTCAAGAAATTGGTACAGTCAAATGAGGAACAATGAAAATTATGTTATAATATTAAGAAATAATTAGTGCCTTAGGCAAGCAGGTGAAATTGGCACATGGATATGAAGGTGTTGCCAAGAAATTATTGGCTTTCTCATTCTAAATTTCATTACTTTGCAAGAAAAAGCATTAATAAAGTACCCATGTTTATTTTTGTTTGGACGAAAGTCTAATTCGAATATAGTTGAGTTATAATGTCTCCTATCCAGGTTATAACTGTAACTTTTAAATCAATATTTTGAGTACATACCTTAGAATCATTCATGAACATAACTATGATGAATTTTGAGTAAATATTACTTGAATCTTTTAGATTTAGCCACAATAAAGAAGTGTCCTGTATTTAAAAGCTAGACCTTGACTTGCCCCTACTCCGCAACATGACCTCCCATCGTTTTATATTTGAGCTTATATTATATGTGATCAACTTGATCAGATCGAGAGGATTTGAGCTTATATTATATGTGATCAACTTGATCAGATAGAGAGAGAGAGAGAGAGAGAGAGAGAGAGAGAGAGATTCCACTGCAATCTATGGAAAATGACAATCAATAAGCTGACTTTTAAATTGATTTTTAGAATTTGGCTGTCCAAACTTTTGCAGCCAACGTCTATAAATCCTGATGTGCTTGTGAAAGCTATATGAAAAGAAATTTGAAGTCTACAGAAATGGTGGGGAGATTTCCGATCTTCTTCTTCCTTTTCTTAATCTATTTCTTTTGTCTTTTGATTCAACTTTATGCAGGATTATCAGATACAGAATCCGAAGCTCGAGCATTGCTGAAATGGAAAGCTAGTCTCAAAAACCAAACATTAAATTCATGGATACTCAACCCCAACAACAAGACTAGCCACCGCGGCTGGATCGGTATTGATTGCAATGATCAAGCAAGAGTAACCGGTGTAAGCCTTGTACGTTTTAATTTGAATGGCACTCTTGATCAGTTCGACTTCCCATCATTACCATGTTTAGCCACCCTCGATCTCAGCTTTAACCATCTGGATGGAACCATCCCTGCAACTATTGGTACACTTTCGAACCTCACTGACTTGGCTTTGCTTCGTAATGGATTCTCCACTCCAATCCCCAATTCCCTGTTTTCAAGCAGGAAAAGCCTTGCATATCTTGACCTTTCATTCAATTCTTTTGGAGGCCGCATTCCTCATGAACCTTATAGAGCTCAACTATCTTGATCTCAGCTTCAATATATTTACTGGTTCCATCCCTGATGAGCTAGGCTTTATCCCCAATCTTAAAACATTGGCTTTATCTTTTAACTCATTAACTGAACCCATTCCATCCTCTCTAGGGATGCTCCGAAACATTTCAATCCTCAGTCTTTCAACATGTGGTCTGAATTCAAGTATTCCTCCTCAAATTGGATATATGAAGAACCTGTTTTCATTGGATCTCTCAGAGAACCATCTCACCGACTTTCTGTATGGAACCTGACCAAGCTCACCGACTTTCTGTACGGAACCTGACCAAACTCACCGACTTGTCCCTCGCCTATAACCAGCTCACTAGAACTCTTCCTCCTTAGATCGAGAACTTGGCATCACTAACATCTCTCACTTTGTCACGGAAAGGGCTCATTACCAAGCTCTATATCTGGCCTTCCCCTGGTAACCTTATTCACTGATGACAACAACTTTTCTGGTGCAATTCCTGCGGATTTTGGGCAGTCCAATCAATTGGAGGACATCAATTTCTCAAGTAACAGTTTCTATGGTGCTCTACCTTCCCGAGTATGTGACAACAACAAGTTGATGTATTTCGATGCCAGTTACTACAGTTTCATGGGCCTTTTGCCAGAAAGCTTGCGGAATTGCACGAGCTTGATTTGGCTTTCATTAAATAAAAACTATCTTGATGGAAACATTTCCGAGGATCTTGGCAACTATCCTGATTTATCAGGGTTGTACATATCAGAAAACCAATTCTTCGGCTTCATCCCACAAAATATTGGCAAAACGATGCCAAATTTGACCTTCTTATCGGTTGGCAATAACCATATCACAGGACCCATCCCATCCACCTTGATGAGTCTCCAATATCTCAATGCTTCCTATAATCATATCACAGGCAACATTCCCTCTTCCATGCCAAATATGATGCGCTTGTCGCTTTCCAATAATCTTATAACGGGGTCCACATCCGCTTCTGTTGGTAACATGAGTGAGCTAGCGATTTTCAACCTTTCAGAGAATAACTTAACTGGTACCATGCCCTCTTTACCACCCACTTTAAATTACTTTATGATTTCTAATAACCACATCATGGGAAACATCCCCAATTCTATAGGATACTTAAGTAATGTGTATATTCTTGATGTTTATGGTAATGGGTTGAGTGGTATCATCCCTCCTAGTTCGGGGAATTGTTCATTGCTCGAAGTTCTTGACTTGAGCAACAATAATCTACTCGAAAACATACCATGGTCTCTAGGGAATTTGGAGAACCTTCTCACATTCCGTCTGAATGACAACAAGCTCTCTGGTGAGATTCCTTCATCTTTGAAGAACTGTTCCAATTTAGAAATCATTGATTTTGGTGAAAACCAATTATCAGGAGACATCCCTCCTTGGATTGGAGAAAGCCTTTCGTAACTCCGTATTCTTCGCTTACGAGCAAACATGTGTACAGGAATGATTCCTCAAGAGTTTTCACAATTAAGCTCTCTTCAGGTACTGGACCTAGCCATAAACAAATTTTCAGGCAACATTCCTGACACTTTTGGTAACTTCACTGCCATGAAAAATAAGCAAACACACCTCCATGAAGGTTCCTACAAGTACTATTACCATGACAAGATCATCATTTCTACAAAGGGGGAGATGCTCACATACACCAGGACTCTTTCCCTTGTTGCATCAATAAACATTTCATGCAACAATTTATATGGAGCTATCCTTGAAGAATTAACAAATTTGGTGGGCTTGATCATTTTAAATCTAGCTCGGAACCACCTCGCAGGAAATATCCACTTTCAGGTGGCATCCCTTCCGGCATTTCATCCCTAACATTCTTAAGTTATTTTAATGTTTTAGATAACAATTTGTCGGGACCTATTCCCATTAGCAACCAATTTGATACTTTCAATGTCTCAACATACTATCGGAACCAGTATCTCTGTGGACCTCCGCTTCTTGCAAAGTGTGACGAGTCCGCCTTAGCTGCTGCCAATGATGAATGTGATAGAGTTGGTTCTGGGGTCCCATGGTTTGACATAAGCATTGTAATAGGTTTCATAGTTGAGAATATTAGTGTTTGTTTGGTTTTGGCTTTCATAAAACGCTGGAGGGATACATATTTCAAGTTCGCTGATGCCATTTTCATGAATTTGTCGTGGGAATTGCAATCTTGATATGTTTATCAGTGTGTGTATGTGCATGTGTGTGTATTAGTTATATTAAATAATATATAAAAGTTCTTCCATTTTTCTTTAATGTAAATGTGAGGTTTTGGTGCATCAACCAATGCACATGTTTACATGGGGCCTTCCCTTCTAAAATCTATTGGACTTCACAATCTATATTAGAAATGAATTTTGCATCCAAAATATAAAGGTCAATGATCTAGATTTTGGGTATAATGGATCCATAATAAATAAATAAAAGTTCAAATCCCGTAGCAGCATTTTTTTAAATTCTTTTTGCATACTTCTTTACAGGTCATCAGGTCTCCAAGTTTGTACAGCGAAAATTTCCTTTGAGGCTTTGACTCACGTCGCTCGTCACATCACTCACTTCTTTATGACTGGCTTTACTCAGACCTCACCTTACAACTCATAAAAATTATAGTTCAAGCATTCGAAAAACTTCACATGTATCATCTCGACTAGATCATTATAGTTGTGAAAATAATTAGGATTTCAAGCTTTTAAAATAGTGTATATTGTATCAATTATCTATATTACTTATTTTGTCTTAAAAAAAAATGTTTATAGATCTATAAGATTTGTACCATTTTTTTAGCTTCAAATTTTATTATCGG
This sequence comes from Amborella trichopoda, assembly GCF_054954075.1. Taxonomy (NCBI): domain Eukaryota; kingdom Viridiplantae; phylum Streptophyta; class Magnoliopsida; order Amborellales; family Amborellaceae; genus Amborella; species Amborella trichopoda. The sequence continues at coordinate 42,480,880 of NC_142342.1, forward strand.
CATTGAAAAGCGATTTTAGAGTCATTTATGAAAATTTCCGTTGCCGTAAGTGCATTCCGGATGATGATTTGAAATGGGGCTTTATTATTATTTTTTTCATAAAGCCTAAGGCCATACAGGAACCTCATCCTTTACTGATAGCTTTGAATTTGATTCTTACAAAAGTATTTTTATGGTTGATTCTATCAATCATAAAAAATAAGAGGAAATGGCTATTAATTTCAAATAAAAAGCTAAGAATAAAAGAAAAATAAAAACTTTTCGTGTTTGACAAAAAATTTTAAAACTGAAGATACCATAGAATTTTTTTTTTCAAACTAAAAATAATAATAAATTTCCGAGTTCTGAAAACGAGATGAGGTTTATTTTGAATTCAAGAGAGAATTTTAAAATCAAGAAACGGGCTGGGTCATGGTGGTAGCACCCCACACCCTACTCTAACATAGTCTCCATTACCCCCTCCCCCCCCTCCAAAAAAAGCAGGAGAGAAATTTGAAATAATTTAAATAAAATAAGAAGTAACTTTGAAATAAATAAAAATGAAAGTTATTAAAACTTTTGGAAAGGGAAAGGTGGAGCTAATTTTTTTTAAAGGTCTATTCTTCTCTTTAATTAATTATGAAAAAAAAACATGTATCATTCAAAAAGCACAAAACGAAATAAGCTAGAATAGTTATTTTCAATAAAATAAAAGCGTATAATAGGTAAACTACATGGAAGTACAGGACCGGGCCTGTTAGCATTGGACCCCACGGGCTGGTCCATGCAATGGACTACTTGGTCCCCGGTCCACTCTCGGTTGGATAATCCGGGCTACTTTGTTGAGTCAAACCAGACTTGAGACTGGTTCGCCCGTCCGTTTCTAGCTTGAATTGGATTGTCCGGTTCAAGCCACATATAGCTTAGCTAGCAAATCGGGGAGTAATAAAATATCAGCAAACCAAAATATAGGTAATAAATCAGTTTTATTTCAAAAAATCGAAAAAAAAATTGAGTAAAAAATAAGTATCACCAAAAAATAAGATAAACTACAGAATCGTAAACATAATGAAAAAATCGGATATATAAGGATTTGATTTGCTGCTATTGTATATATAAATACAATAATTTTATAGCCATGCTAGTGTCATTAGAGTAATACTTAACAATTTTTTGTTGAAACTTTAAATAAAAATAGTAGCAATGCTTACACTGTTGTCGCATTACAAAACATATCGTAGATTTATTGAGAGCATACAATACTAAACGCAATAACTAATTAGCAAATAACAAGAACTGTGAACCAAGACATAGAATTATTTTTCAAAGAAGAAAATAGGATTGCACCTAATTGAAAGAAAATACAAAGACCCAAATTTGTAAAATAGTGGCCCTTCGAAAATACTATGTTGTATACAGTAATAAAATTAAAAAAAAATTAACTAAACTTATTTATGCACAAAAAAACAACAACAAAATGCTAAAGAAAATTTGAATCTTGCACTGAATTCCTAACTGCCTAAATCTTTAGTATAATTGAATCTTTCTCTTGCTCTTTAGGAATATATTGTTTGTATTTTTTCATACATTTTTTTTGATGGAACTCATTGGTGAAACTTTTTATGTAATTTTTTGTTAAACTAAGATTATTAATTTACTCGCACTGTTAATGTATGCATCTTTAAGCCAAAATGCAATAATATTGAGCTAATGAAGAAAAAAAAAAGTGGTAGGGACGAAGTTCTTTTTGAAAAATTTATTTGAAAAAAAGATAAAATACAAATTTATATCGGTTTCATTGAAAAAACATAACGTTTGAAAAACTTGGAGTTTAAGATGTATTTTAAAAAATTGGTGATTTTTTGAAAAATTCATGTTTTAAACAGACTTGCTAACTATGATATTGTGAGTTACTTCCATAGTGGTTGCTCCAGCTACAGTTTATTCCACTGTTTTAAAGCTCCTTGTCCGAGGTTAGTAACTAGACTGAGTCCAACTAGATTCAATTAAGCCAAGATATGTACACCTCAAAAATGTAATAAAACTCAAAAAAAGATAAAATTTCGAAAATCATCATAAAGATAATAAAAATTATCTAAAAACATATTTCAAACTAATATATTATCTTAGGAAAATTACATATATATATCTATTTTATTTTACTGTTATTATGAAAATATTTTTAAATTTCCGTTTTTACATGTGTATCTGATTTCTCAATTTCATAACTATGTTTTAAAAACAGTCTAATTTCATAACAATTTTTTTTAAAAAAAGATGAAACTGCTCATTTTTTGGCTTTTCAAAAATCCAAATTCAGTTATTGAAAATCCGTGCGCAGAGTTGGGCTCTTTGAGAACCAGGTTCTCACCCATGGTCTCATCGAGTTATGGTTATTACGCTCATCAATGGCGTTGTGGCCTCTCTCGCTCTTGCTCTAACTCATTTGTTGAAGAACCAGAGCACCCAAAGTCATGGGTCAGAGAGATTTGGGTTTCATAGAGAGAGAGAGAGAGAGAGAGAGAGAGAGGGGGAAGACGAGATGCCAAGGACCCGGAGGAGTGGTGTTCACTGAGAAGTGCGCTTGGCCTTATCCTTTTTCAACACAAACTTTCTCTCTTTAGTTTTCTCTCTCCCTCTCTTAATGGAGATCTAGGGTTTAGATTGCGCCTTTGAAATTGCAGATCTAGGGTTTGTTATAAAGCCCAAGAATTAGCTTGTTTTTGTTGGAAAAGACGTTTCCAGCCGATTTGACTAGATTTTGCTCGTTATAGCATTTGTGGCCGGATTTTGATGGGACCTTGACCGGATTTTTTTGAGGACTGATTTCTTTTCGCCCGAATTTGGAGGCATTTGGTTGGAATTTGATGGGGTTTTTTTGCTGGAAAAAGGGCTTTTCTGTTGGAAAGGAGGCAGAAATGAGATTTATGTCATTCGCAGGGAGAATCACTTTGACCTTCTCTGTTATTTTGTTTTATAGTTCAAAACAGCATTGGTTTTTCTTCTTATAAGAAAAGAAGAAAGAAGAAGACGAGGAAGCTTTACCAGAGAAGAGGCCCATGGATTGAGAGTGAAGCCTAAGGTTAAGGGAGTTATTAATATGTTTGGTTGTCGTGCCATCGTTTTTTTGGTGACAAATGGTGCTGGAAACTGGGTCACTAGCCTGTAAGAGCAATTTTTAGAGAGAGAGAGAGAGTGGGGTTAATGGGGATATAAAAAGAAGAAGAACCCAATAGGTTACAGTACATGGGAAGGGGTACGGAAACTTGAAACTTGAAAGCGTGAAAGAATTTGCAGAAGCCCCCACGTCACGAGAGAGATTCATTTCGGTATTTGAAAAATCGAAAACGAGCCCTTTGTCTTTTAAAAAAAAAAATGTTAATGAAATTAAAAAAACGAATATAAATGTAATAACACGAAACTTAAAATTATTTTTGTAATAATGGATAAATAAATAATTTTCTTTATGGAAAAAGGTTATATAAGGATGCAACCTTACCTCTACAGCTACAAAATCCATCGGAAAAGATGGTTTCAATGTTGAAAAACCTTTTGTTTGATCATCTGAACATGAGATGTGTGACCATGAAAAATAAAAAGATTTTAAGTCTCATAAATAATGCATTTTACAATATGTTATGTACACCGTCCATTTTCAAGAATTTCAAATGTTTATAGATCTACTTGACTTTAACAATTTTTGAAATTTAAAATTTTATAATTAGATATAAAAATAGCTTTTGAGATAAATATTTTACATCAAAATTATAGGGAAAATATATCTATGCCACTTAGTTTTAAGTTTCATTTCACAATGAACCCAAGGTTTTAAAAAATATAAAAAATATCTTGGGGCATAAAAATTACAGATTTTATTTCTTCTAACCCCTGAGCTCATTTAGATCTGTATTTTTAGGCCAAACAAATCTAAAAAGACATACTTTTTTTAAAAGCCATCCTCCCAAACTTCTAGAGAGAGAAGAGATTCATGGCAGTGAGAGGTTATCGGGAGAAGAAAAAGGTGTTTGGAGAAACACAGAAAGAGAGAGAGTAAGAAACACATGAAGAGAGAGAAAGATAGAAGTTTGAGATATTTAAGTGAAAAGAGAGAAAAAGAGAAGTTTGGGATATACAAGTAAAGAGAAAGAAATTATTGGGTTTAGAAAAAGTATGTTTTTCTTACAGTTATTTAGGTTAAAAAATAAATTTAAAGTGGCTAGGGGGTTAGAAGATATTATCAAGAAATGAAACCTAAAAATAAAGAATATAGAGATATTTTTCTAAAATTATATACCATGATAAAATTTGAAGGTGCACCTTACCTCTACAGCTACGGATGCATCCATATGCCAACTGAACCCCTCTTATATTTTGTGACATTTTTTGGTTTGTAGTAGTTTTTGGGCGACCAACAAGCTAGGCATCCAACTCGCGTCGGTGGACTCTTTACACCTCATGAACCCAAAGTGTGATATTTAAGACAAGTTTTCTGGTTCGACAACTCATGGGAGTCTAATGATGAATGAGAGGATTGAATCAAAAGACCCAAAATAAATGGGGAGAAAGAGAATAAAGATTGAAATTGTGACCACCAGTCCCATTTATATGGGCTTCCAAAACAAGCCTTAATGTTTTTGTGTGTTTCATGAATTTTGACATTAGTTTTCGCCAATGGAGTACCTCTCGTTTGGTCAAGACAAGCACTTGGACCATTAAAAACTAAAACCCAAGTTCTAGTAGATGTTTATCTGTTCAATTTTTAATTTTTTGTTTTATCTTTGGCTCCGTGCTAAATAAAATTACACTGTACTTCTGTAACATAAGAAAGACATACAAAACACAAATGGCATGAACATATTGGACTACAAGCTTACATCCAAACAGTACAAGCACCTAATAAGATTATTCACCCGATACTATATTCTTACACTCTTCTTCACTTTAATCTTCTAAAACTGGTTGTATAAACAACACCTATTTCTTCTGCCAAAGAAATGCTGCAATCTCGTTATCAAAATCTCAACAATGAAGTCCATGACTTTGAGAACTGCATTGTTCCATTTCCTTTTAATGGCTAGAATTGAGAACCATCCTCCAAATCCAGTCCCAAATCCCAAGCCCACACTGATCCAAAATTGTCGGACCTCCGGTGGCCCAGTTCTCAAATCCTCATCATTGTTAAATCTAGGAACTAACTCATGACTATCACACGTCTTAGGAAGAGGAGGACCGCAAAGATCTTCGTTTCCATAATATGTTGAGGCATCAAATGTAATCATGTGGCCAGCGTAAGGAACTAGACCTGACAAATTGTTGTAGGACAAGTTCAATGCGCCCAAGGAACTCATAGATGACATGTTGAGAGGAATGGCACCAGAGAGTTGATTGTCCGACAAGTCCAACGATTCCAACTCTTGCAATTGATTAATCTTTTGTGGAATCTTCCCAATCAAGTTGTTCCTAGAAAGGTTCAATACACGCAAGCCTATAAGTTTTGTCAATGATTCTGGAATCCTTCCTGAGAAATTATTTCTCGAAAGATCTATGCATGTCACAAGAGAAAGAAAGTTGGTATAATCCATCATTGCCCCTTTTGCTACTATATCAATGCTCACCACATAATAGAACATGTGATTGCGATCGTAGTTGTTGTCCGCCATCTTCTCTGTAATAGTCATTGCTGTGAAGTTTATGAAAATATCTGGAATAGTGCCTGAAAGGCAATTTTCAGCAGCATCCAAAACTTGAAGAGAGTATAGAATTGACATAGTCTTAGGAATGGTCCCTGTAAACTTGTTAGATCTTATAGAGAGAACACGAAGTGAGGTAAGACTTTGGCCAATCCATGACGGGATATACCCAGATAATTGATTTTCACTGAGATCCAAAATTTGTAATTTGGAACAATTTTTTAATGATGGAATCTCACCTGATAGTCTGTTGTTTCTCAGGACCAATGATTGCAGATCTTCCAAATTACTCAAATAGGTGGGAATAGATCCCATGATCTTATTTCTAAAAAGATCAAGAGCATACAAACTTATCATGTCTCCAATGGAGGTGGGAATGGTTCCCGAAATATTATTATTATAGAGAGCTAAGACCATTAGCTTTGGCATGACTTCTCCTATGTTTTCTGGAATACAACCAGAAAATTGATTGTTTGAGAGATCCACACTTCCTAAATTAGGAAGCTTGGCATAAGTCATGGTTGTGTTCATTGTGAGATAGCATGTTTCCACTTGGATTGTCACCGTGCTCGTACAATGCTTCAACAATTCTGGCAATAATTTCATGCCTTGGCAAATCTGACGGCGTAGATCAATTGAGGAGCTGATATTCAACATTTCAAATTTCTGTCCCAAATCCACAGTAGTATTACCAGAAAAGTTGTTGTAGTTGTAGAAAACTTGGAGTCCTTGAGGTTGAGATGTGGTGCTTATTAATGGGCCTCGGAATCTATTGGATCTCAAAACCATATGAATCATGGATTTAAGATTCCATATCTCAGGAGGAAGAGATCCCATAAGATTGTTTTCAGATAGGTCCAAAAATTGAAGCTTGGAAAGGTTTCCAATGGAGGGAGGGATGGAGCCTTTGAGGTAGTTATTGTTTAGGTACAAATTATTAAGCATGGAAAGTTCTCCAATAGAGGAAGGGATGGACCCCGTGAGATTGTTGCCATATAGATACAGAATAGACAGCTTGGAAAGGTTTCCAATGTTTGATGGGAGAAATCCAGAGATTTGATTTGAAGATAGGTCTAGGAACTTAAGGTTTTTTAGAAGGGTAATTCCAGAGGGGATTTGTCCTTCGAGTACATTCTCACTGAGATCCAAAAAAGTGAGAGTTGTCCAATTGAGAAACAAGTGTGCAGGAATGCCAGAGTTCAACCCACAGTGGTAGAGGCTTAGTTCCTCAAGAGCCCAAAGCTGGCCTAGTGACGCAGGGATGGGTCCACCCAGTAATGGGTTATAACTCAAGTCTAGTTTATGGAGCCCAAAGATGAAGCCAATTTCATGAGGAATGAAACCTGTGAGATTATTTTCAGAGAGTCGAAGGACTTGAAGTTTCGTTAGATTCAGAAGTTCAGCAGGAATGTGACCTTGAAATGAATTGTTTCTGAAGTTGAGGACCTTGAGGTTTTTCAAACTCGAAAGCTTTTGAATGGGGATCGGACCGGATAGTCCATTGAGAGACAAATCAAGAAGTACCAAGTTTTTGCATCGGAAAACAAAGGCTGGGAAATCCGTTAGAGCACTATCAGATAGGTAGAGGTAAGTAAGAGACTCCATGCATGTAAATCTTGACCAGTTAAATACGTTTCCACCAAGGTCTAAGTGTCGTACCTTCCGCAGATTACCCAGCTGATAAGAGATGGGACCACTAAGATCGTTCCATTGGAGAGAAATGAAGCGAAGCTCAGTGAGATTGCCAACCTCCTCAGGTACTGACCCCGTGAAGGAATTGTCTCCTAAATCCAAGAAACTGAGGTTCGAAGAGATCCAATACTCTTTGGGATTTTCCCTTCTAAATAGTTCGCATTGAGATTTAAACTGGCCAAATGAGGCAACGAGAGGAAGTTCAGTTGATTGAGGGTCCCTTCCAAATAGTAATTTGAGAGGTTAACCTCAATTACGCTTCCGCCATTGTCGCATATGATACCAATCCAGCTACAGTGGCTGGTGGAGTTGCTGGTTGTAAGAAACCAAGAGCCCAAAGTGTGACTTTTCATACTAGTTTTCCAGTTCAACAGTGCTTCAGCTTCTAAATTAGCCATTGAGAAACCCAAGGATTGTAACAAAAGAGCTAAAATGAATGGGAGAAAAAAGAAAAAAGATGGAGATCTCACCACTCTTCCCATTTTCATGGCAGGCAAAACTTCACTCAAATCTCCTTGTTCACGGCATCCAATGAGAAACGGTAAAGCTCATGCGTATGGCCTCAAATTTAAACTCCCTTTCTCTCTCGCCTTTAAGGTGTCATCCTCGTCTTATTCCATTTTCGTCCTATCCCTTATTTCTCCAAGTTTGGTTTAGGTTTTAGGAAAATTTCTCCTCCTAGGTTTCATTTCCCAACCCAAGGTTTCAAACCTATATTTTTAATCCCTTAAATTAACGTTGCTAATTTTTACTTTAAACAAATTTATAAATGACATCATTTCTAAACCCTCTCTCTCTTTCTCTCGCCATATGTTTTTCTTTCTCACTTTCCAATGAATCTCCCAAACCCTCTCCCTCTCTCAAAATTTGGGATAGAGACGATGAGAGAGAAAAAGTTGGGAGAAACATAAAGAGAGAGAGATGTTTGGCAGAATCATAGGGAAAAAAAAACACGAAGAGAATGAGAGAGGGGTTAAAAAAATATATTTTTTAAATTTGTTTTTGCTAAAAAGATACGATAAAAATGAATAGACGTGTTCTAAGGTTAAAAAAATATAATAAATGGAATCTCTATGAAAATAAATAGATTTTGAAATATTAGGTATATAGAGAAATGAAACTTCTACCAAGATATTTTTCCTTAGGTTTTCATGACGTATAATGTCACCTTCAAAAAAGCACATTTGTCCAAGTCCAAACTTTTCTCTCTCTTTACAAGACTAACCATTGAAGTAATTTTCGCTATCTCTACGAGGCTCCAACTCCATCTCGAGAACATGCGGTTGGCATGCATTGTGTGGCAGGTCATGCAATGCATGCACAAGTCTTGGTGGTGGAATTTGGAGTGGAGTGAAAAGTCATCCTTTTGTCTCAATCCTTCAATGTCACCCATTTAGAATTTTTCAATTGCCCATGCTGGGTGCTTTCGACAATGTTTTTTAGATAAGCACTTTCAATAACTTAACCACAAATATCTTTGTCATGGTCAAAGCTTTTTTCTAACTAATTGAACTACTTACTGCAAATATCTTGCTTAAAATAAAATTTCTTTTCTTAAAAAAGTTATATAAAAATGGAACTAGACACATAGTGTTATGAAAACTGAGCTGCTGCCTTCCTTACCCTAAGCCCAAATCCTATTTTTGTGAAGCCATAGCAAATATCAATTTCAGAATTTCCTTCACAGGGTTAAGACCGACTCAAGTGTTCTCTCACCTACCCAAATCTCAAGCTAATGAGAAAATCAACTCTCTCTCTCTATCTAACCGATGGAGAGTGGTAACAATGTTAGGGAAAAGTTTTATGCTTCCCCTACAACATAGAAAGTTCTATCCTCCCCTACCATCCAGCCGTCCAATGTTGATCAACAGAGCCACTCATCGTTTGATCTTAGATCCAACGTTTCAAAGTATTTTATTTTTTGTTTTTTTTATACAAATTGTATGAATATGGAATTTGGTATGTGCCATCTTCTCATTTGGGCACACCTATAAAAACTATTAAAAGTAATTTTTATATAAAATATAATTAACCAAATATCCTTTGAATCTTACAGATATATTTTGATTATTTTATTTTATTGAAAATATTTTTTTTATATTTTTCGCTAGTGCGAGTTTAATAAAGGAATGGACGTCCAAAATTTGGTGTCAAAATAATTTATAGAAAAAGAATTAAAAATTAAATAGTGTAGAGACGTGTCATTGTGATTGGGGCAATCTTACCTCTCCATTTAGAATGGACGGTTGGATAAAGGGGAGGATAGAACTTCTATGTTGTATGGAAAGCATACAAAGCTTGCCCATAATGTTACTGATCTTTTCTGCTCCCCAAATACTGCGGACTTCCTTAATAATGTCTCTCTCTCTCCCGCTCCTCTAAAATTCCCTTCGCTGGCTTACTAGGGAAATTTACGTCCGTACCAGTTTTTGAACCATTAGACTAAAAGGGCTCCAAAATAGGCTGTTACCACTCGGAAGGACGGCCTCTAGAATTTTTGTAGTTTTTAACAGAATTTGCCTTACGGACCGCATTTAGACCCCACTTTTTGCAGGTTTTAAGCCGTCCAATATTTTTTTAACATCAAACCATATTTAGACCTCATTTTTTGAAACTTTAAGGTAGTATGATGTTTGTATCATCGGGCAGGGGGACAAACTTGAAAAAAATGAAACATTGGGGAACAAAAACCTCCGCATAAATGTCACTTATTTTTGGGCCATCACATAATAATAATTAAATAAAGCAATACGGATGGAAAGTTAAATTATTTTTTGATGTATGCTTGTTTGTTAATCATTGTATACAATGAGACCATTTACCTTAGATGCAAGGAGGTCACAATTACTTACAACCATCCGATGGGTGTGTTACAAAATTTGAGAAAATTTCTTTTAAAGTTTGAGCTATGTCAATGAAATAAATGCGGCCAACTGATTTCACATCGAGTAGTTTGGATTAATTGTGATTATTTTATACCAAAGATGAATGGTCTTAATGTATACTTTTCTTAAAAGTATTTTTTTTTGTATGTATGTAATAATTAGCAAAAATACGGCCAGAAAAGATTATGTGGAAATATTAATGACAATGATCAAGACGTGGATATCATGAATCTAAAACAAATAAATAAAATTTCAAATTTAGTAGCAGCATTTTTTTAAATCTTTTTGCATTGTTCATTTTACTTCTTCACAGGTCATCAGGCCTCTAACCTCTAGAAATAGTGTGTAAAAAGGAAACTCCGATTGAGGCTTTGAATCATCTCTATCCTCACATCACTCATCTCTTTCTGAAGTGTTTTTATGATTGATTCGATCAATGATAAAAATTCGGGAGGAAATGGGTATTCATTTCAAATACATAAAAAGCAAAGAGAAAGAAAACTAAAAACTTTTCCCGTTCAACAAAAACTGTAAAACAGTAAATATCAAGAATTTCTTATGTCAAATTATTAACAAAAAAAAATTTTGAATACTAAAAATATGAAATGCTTTTCAATAAATTAAGTATAGACACCTTTTGGGGGGTCAATTACCAAATGAGCAGACATTTGTCCAAAATTATGAGCACCTCCCCCTATTACACAGTGTTTTTTTTTCTAAGTTTTTCTCATGTCCGACAATTTAAATACCGTCTTTCTCCTCTCTCTCCAAATCTTGGATGGTAAGGTAACTTTCACTCTCACAGTATATGGGGTTGGTGGCTTCAGGGCCTAATGTTTTTGCTTGTGAAATCCCCATTCCTTGAAACATTCAAAACCATGAACTATAATTGCACATTTTGAGGGTAAAGAATAAAAGAAATACCCAATACAATGTTATGAACAAATACCCTATACAATGCTATGAAAGACAATAAAAAGACAATCTCTTCCTTAACACTAAGCGCTACCTGAATTCACTTACAGAGCCGACATAATCTGCTGCAGAACGTCAGATGGAATAGCTACAGTACTGATCTGAGATGCACTTTCATACTTTCCTTGATCTGATACCGCCGGCTTGCTACAATTTGAAGCATATGCCATGGAACGCAAAGCCAGAGCAAGTTTCAAGCAACTTAATATTTTGATTGCTGGACAGTATGAATAACTTGAGTAATTGGATTTCAAGAAATTATTGTTACCCATATCTAGTGTTTGCATTGTCAAACAGAGGGACAACTTAAGGGGGAAAATAGGTTGCGGGGTAGGGGGTTGATGCTCGTGACTTCAAACAAATGAGACACCAAGGGATAATTGACTTCCCCCAATAGCGTCCGTACATAATTTGCTCAAAGATTTTCTCCAAGCTAAAGAGAAATTTCAAACAAAAAAAAAGTAAAATTAGTGAACTTCCCCCAATTTCAGCCTTCTAGGCATCCTTCTCCCAATTTTTTTGACACCACTCTCTATGAACCGCAATACTATTTTCTTTTGCAACTACCCCAAAGTCAAATGTGTTTTTCTTTTTAATCAAAACATCCTGTTTGACTGATTAAATAGTGCTGGTTCGACACAAAATACCATCGGACCTGCTTCTAAAATGTGAATATAAGGGGAAGAGGGTATTTTGGTCATAAATTTATTGATTTTTTAACAGGGAAAGTACGAAAAAACCAGTATTGGGGTTTTCTTTTAGTGTTCTAAAAAATGAATTGATTAAAAAACTTTAAAAGGGAAAGATGGGAAGAAAAAATTATTTTTTAAAAAATGCAATAGAATTAAGGAAGGGTGCAGTTTACATACGGATGCATCCGGAGGTGTAGAGGTAAGGTGCACCTTCAAATTTTATCATGGTAAATAATTTTCATGTAAAATGTTCTTAGGATTATCTCAAAATCTATTTTTATATTTAATTATAAAAGTTTAAATTTAAAAAATGGTTTAAATCAAGTAGATATATAAACATATGAAAATCTTGAAAATGGACGATGTAGATAATTTATTGCAAAATGCACTATTTTTGAGACTTAAAATCTTTTTATTTTTCATAGTCATACATCTCGATGTTGAGATGAGTCTTTAAATATTAAAATTACCTTTTCCGATGGATTTTTGAGGTGCATTCGTAGTTCTACATTATAAAGTTGCAACTTTACATAAACTTTTTCATTAAATAATTACAGATACAATTATTCGTCACTTCAATGATATAAATTCACTGTCTATTATAAATGGACTAACTCCTTCATGGTTGTTCCACCAAACGTTTAATCCAGTGGTAAGGCACGTCTTGGACCGTTGGCCGAGGTGAGCAACTAGGCCGAGTCCTAGTAGATTCAGCTTAGCCGAGTTATGTACACCCCAAAAAATGTAATAAAAGTTAAAAGAAGAAAAAAAATACAACACAAAACTTACCAAACCATCATAAGGACTGTTAAAATCACCTAAAAACATATTTCTAACTGATATATTACTTTTATATTTTTTATTTTTTAGGATTTTTTTGGCAACCGGTAAGCTAGGCATCCAACTCATGTCAGGTTGGGTAGGGTCGAGTTACTTGACAAAGTCCAAGAACATTGGTTTACAAGATTAAGGGTGTGGTTTGCATAAGGCTGAGGCCCTAAACAATTAAAGAAGGGCATACCTATGAATAGTGTCAACATATGTTGTTTCGATATCAGAAACCTTTATGATGACCTGAAAATTTATTACCATCTCTAAATTTAAAATTTAAATATAAAAAAATAATGTAGATCGAGCAGATCTATGAAAGCTTGAAAATCTTAAAAATTGACAATCTAGATAATGTGTTACATGGTGCAGTGTCTTCAAGACTTGAAATCTATTGTTTCCCTTTCCCACAAATCTTGAGGTCATGATGATCGAATTGAGGGTTTTTCAGCATCGAAATATCATCTTCTTGTAAAAAATTTTATGCCCGTCTCAATTTAATTGTTTAAGGCCTTGCCTTTTATATAAACATTTTCCTAATATTAATTATTGAGCGCTGAGTGTGCCTCATTAGGACTCTTTACACCTCTTATATTAAAAGTGTGATATTTATGGTTCTGGTTCCACAACTCTTGAGAGTCTAATGATAAATGAGAGGATTTAATCGAAAATCCCTAAATAAATGGGGAGGAAGAGAATAAAGATTAAAAATGTGACCACCATTCCCATTTATATGGGCTTCAAGAACTCGCCTTAATTTGCTTGTGCGTTTCATAAATTTTTACGTTACTTTTTCACCAATAGACTACCTCTTGTTCCCTCTCTCTCCCTAGAAGGCCCCATCCCCATTTGCCATGTAGTTGAAGTATTTGATGGCGTCTAATACATTGTTATGAACCTCATGCATATATATCTCTTTGCATTTGATAATTCTCATTGATTCAATGAATGGAAAGTCATGCACACATAAGGAAGTCTTTTGGACATTGGATGTGAAATTTGATGTGTGGAATTTGGAGTAGAGAACAATTGTGCTTTTGTCTTAATGCTTTGAACTCACCATTATGTCAAGGCTTGTGTTATGGACTAAGATCAATATTGTCAGAATTGGACCTTGTTTTAGGCCAATATTATCAAATTTGGAACTATGCTCAAACTTAAAGTCAGTCCACCCCACAGTCACTCTAGTTATTCATTTTTCTCAATATAAAAATTGTAAAGGTTATTAGATTATCAAAATTAGAAACACATTATGCAAATCTGATAAAAAGTTGGTAAAATAATTTGGCATTTATAAAAGAATGAGACGATTTACTTTTGATACAAAATAGTCACATTAATCTTCACCATTGGAACTAAAATTGGGTTGGTGCAATTATTCCATCGACCGAACTTAAACTTCAAAATAAAGTTTCTCGAACTTTGTGACACATCCAAGCTATCAAATGTCACATCAAATGAATGTAAGGAATTGTGACCATCTTATATCAAAGATAAAAGTTCTCATTGCATACAATCTTTTTACAAAATTAGTTGAATACCAATAAAAATTTGGGAAAAGTTTATATAAGGTTGCAACCTTAAAATGTAGAATCACATATGCACCTCAAAAATTTATTGGAAATGTTGTTTGAATGTTGAAAAAAACCCCATAATCGATTATCTCGACATCGAGATGCATGAATATGAGATAAAAAGTTTTGAATCAAGAAAATAGTGCATCTTGCAACACATTATCTAGACCGTCCATTTTCAAGATTTTCATATATTTATCGATCTACTTGTTTTTTAACGATTTTTGGAATTTAAAATTTTCTAATTAGGTATGAAAATAGATTTTAAGATAGTACTAAATGTCTTAATTGGATTGTTTAAGGTGCACCTTAATTGGATTGTTTAAGGTTGCAACCTTATAGAAACCGCAACCTAAAAATTTTACTCTTTCTAGATAAATTTTAATAAATATTATTTTTTTTAGATTTCCAAGTTAGCAAAATCTTGGCCAATTTATTAAAAATAGACATAAAAATGGAACATATTTCACCCCATTTTCAATAAACAATAACACCAAGATGTTACGTTCCACATAAGTTTTGTTCCCAAATTTATTTAAAAATATTTTAAAAACTTCATGACAAGAGTAGTAAGACGTCAATATGAAAATATATTGAAAAATGACAAAAACAAGCAACGAATTTGGACAAATTTGATCTTTTATTTTTAGAAAAAAGAAAACAAGGTTTATTAAGCACTTGTTTTATCCAATATTTGGCAATAAACTGTTCCCATGCAATCAAAATAAGAAAGAGAGAAAGCAAGAATAAATCATGTAAAAAATTTTGGCAAGAAATTTGAAAAAGTGGGAATTAAATTGAACTTTACCCAATTAGATCGTCCAACCAAACAAGCAAAACCAATGATCGAATCAGTCATTGATTCTACTAGTCACACCACCGATCGGGTCCGGTTTTAATCCCCTTGGTTTATATAACGACTTTGAAGAATTGCAAGTGAGGTATTTTGGATGAATCAACATTCTTAATAGCAAATAGTTTTGTGTCTTCCACGAAAAGAGAGAAATAATCTTTGTTGAGACACAAAATGAAAGGATCACCACACATTAACTGTCGTATTTCACGAACGATCTTATGCTCAGTCGAGCCATTTTTGTCTTGACAAAAAAAAAAAGGTATAAGAAATTTGTAATTCCTACAAAATAGTATAAGAAAATTCAAATCATCTTAGTCAAGAGGAGCACTGGGACCATAAAAAACCAAAACACAAGTTCCTCTCTCTCTCTCTCTCTCTCTACTAAATAAAATTACATTGAACATGAAAAGGACATACATAACAAACACTTATGACATGAACATATTGGAAAGCAGACTCACATCCAAACTGTTGGGATCGATCGGTAAAAAATCAGCAAGGGTTTATAACATTTGAAGTTGTTATGCATTCATATCAATATAAACAAACAATAGAAACTACATAATATCAAAACAAGAACATGGAATGAAAAATCTAGCAACATTCAATCTGCATAGTACAAAGATTTAACGTGGTTCGGTCACAAATCTTGACCTACATCCACGGGAGAATGACGCCAGATTTTATTTACTGATTTGAAAAGATTACAAGGTGAAATCTAAAAGTACAGGAAACTACAAAATCAGTTGAAATTTGAAATTCCTACGAAAGAGTATAAGAAATTTCATACCCTCTTGAGACAAGCACTCGAACCATTAACAACCAAAAACCAAGTCTCTCTCTCTCTCTCTCTCTCTCTCTCCCCGTGCTAAATAAAACTTCATTGAACATGAAAAGGACATACAAAACAAACACAGATGACATGAACATATTGGACTTACATCCAAACAATACAAGCACCTAATAAAATTACACACCAAATACTACATTCTTACACACTTCTTCTCACTCTAATCTTCAAAAACTGGTTATATTACTATCAACTCATCACTTATTTCTTCTGGGAAATAAATGTTGCAATCGCGTGATCAAAATCTCAGCGATGAAGTCCATGACTTTGAGAACCGCATTGTTCCATTTCTTTTTAATGGCTAGAACTGAGAACCATCCTCCAAATGCAGTCCCAAATCCCAAGCCCACACTGATCCAAAATTGTCGGACCTCCGGTGGCCCAGTTCTCAAATCCTCATCATTGTTAAATCTTGGAACTAACTCATGACTATCACACGTCTTAGGAAGAGGAGGACCGCAAAGATCTTCGTTTCCATAATATGCTGAGGCATCAAATGTAATCATGTGGCCAGCGTAAGGAACTAGACCTGACAAATTGTTGTAGGACAAGTTCAATGCGCCCAAGGAATTCATAGATGACATGCTCAGAGGAATGCCATCAGAGAATAAATTGTTCGAGAGGTCCATCGATTCTAGCTCTTGCAATTGATTAATCTCTTGAGGAATCGTCCCAATCATGTGGTTTCCAGATAGGTTTAACACGCGCAAGCCTATCAATTTTGTCAACAAGTCTGGAATTCTTCCGGAGAAATTATTTCTCGAAAGATCTATGCATGTCACAAGAGAGAGAAATTGGGTGTAATCCATCATTGACCCTTTTGCCACTATATCAATGCTCACTATAAAATAGAAGCTGTGATTGAGATTATAATTGTAATCAGCCATCTTCTCTGTTACTTTCATAGCGGAGAAGTCTCTGAAAATGTCAGGGATAATACCTGAGAGGCAATTTTCAGCAGCATCGAAAACTTGAAGCGAGTGCAGACTTGACATAGTCTTAGGAATGGCCCCAATAAGCTTGTTAGATCTCAGAGAGAGAACACGAAGCGAGGTAAGACTTTGGCCAATCCATGATGGTAAATTTCTCGATAATTGATTGTCACCAAGATCCAAAACCTCTAGCTGGGTACAATTTTTTAATGACGATGGGATCTCGCCTGATAATGTATTGCCTCTCAACATTAATGTCACCATTTTTTTCAAGTATCCCATGGAAGTGGGAATAGGTCCCATCAATTTATTTCTAGAAAGATCAAGAGCCTTCAAAACCTTCATATTCCCTATGGAGTTGGGATTAAATCCTGAAATACTGTTATTGGAGAGATCCAAGATCGATAGATTTGGCACGACTTCTCCAATATTTTCTTGAATACAACCAGAAATTTGATTGTTTGAGAGATCCAGCTGTACTAAATTAGGAAGCTTGGCATAAGTCTCAGTTGTGTTCACCAGGTCATAGCATGCAACCTCTCGGATTGTCACTGTGCTCATACAATGTTTCAAGAATCCTGGCAATAATTTCATGCTTTTGCAAATCTGACGGCGTAGATCAGTTGAGGAGCTGACATTTAACCGTTCAAATTTTTGTCCAAAACCCAACCTAGTATTTCCAGAAAAGTTGCGGTAGTTGTATAGAAGTTGAAGTCCTTGAGGGTGAGACGCGGTGTGTATTAATTGGCCTTGAAATCTATTTGAACTGAAATCCATACTATTTATGGATTTAAGATTCCAAATCTCAGGAGGAAGAGATCCCATAAAATTGTTATAAGATAGGTCCAAATCAATAAGCATGAAAAGGTTTCCTATGGAGGGAGGGAGGGATCCTGTGAAGTGGTTTCTAGATAGACCCAATTCAGTCAGCATGGAAAGGTTTCCTATGGAGGGAGGGAGTGATCCTGTGAAGTGGTTTTCAAATAGCCGTATTTGAGTTAGCTTGGAAAGGTTTCCAATGGATGGAGGGAGGGATCCTGTGAAATTGTTGAAGCTTAGCCGTAATTTAGTTAGCTTGGAAAGGTTTCCTATGGAGGGAGGGAGGGATCCTGTGAAATTGTTGAAGCTTAGCCATAATTGAGTTATCTTGGAAAGGTTTCCTATGGAGGGAGGGAGGGATCCTGTGAAGTTGTTTCTAGATAGATATAAATAAGTCAGATTGGAAAGGTTTCCTATGGAGGAAGGGAGGGATCCTGTGAAGTTGTTTTCAGATAGATTTAAATAAGTCAGCTTGAAAAGGTTTCCTATGGAGGGAGGGAGGGATCCTGTGAAGTGGTTTCCAAATAGCCATAATTGAGTTAGCTTGGAAAGGTTTCCTATAGAGGGAGGGAGGGATCCTGTGAAATGGTTATTGTATAGAGACAATGTACTAAGCATGAAAAGGTTTCCAATGGAGGGATGGAGGGATCCCTTGAGATTATTCCTATAGAGTTGAAGTTCCTGAAGCCTAGTCAGATTCTGAATTTCAGCAGGAATGGGCCCTTGAAAGTAATTAACACTAAGGTCGAGGATTTGGAGGTTTTCCAGACTGGAAACCATTTGAATGGGGATTCCACCACTTACTTCATTTTCAGACAAATCAAGAAGTGCCAAGTTTTTGCATTGGGAAACAAAAGCTGGGAAATCTACCAAAGCATTGCGATATAGGTAGAGGTGAGTAAGAGACTCCATACCTGTAAACCTTGACCAGTCAGTAGAGTTCAAATTGTTCAAACCAAGGTCTAAATTGCATACCTTTTGCAGATTACCCAGCTGATAAGGGATGGGGCCACTAAGATCATTTCCACTTAGAGAAATGAAGCGAAGCTCAGTGACTCTTCAGGTACCGACCCTGTAAACTGATTGTCTCCCAAATCCAAGAAACTGAGTTTCGAAAGGGAGCCGATACTCTTCGGGATTTTCCCTTGTAAAAAATAGTTCATGCAGAGATTCAGGCCGGTCAAATGGGGCAACAAGAAGAAGTTCAATTGATTGAGAGACCCTTCCAAATCAAAATTTGGGAGATTAACCTCGACTACACTTCCGTCATCGTTGCATTTGATGCCAATCCAACTGCAATGGCTGGTGGAGTTGCTGGTTTTAAGAAACCATGAAACCAAAGCATGATTTTTCAGACTAGTTTTCCAGTTCAGCAATGCTTCAGCTTCTAAATCAACCGTTGACAAACCAGATGATTGAATCGAAAGAGCTAAAATGAAGGGGAGGAAGAAGAAAAAAGATGGAGATCTCACCACCATTCCCATTTTCATGGCATGCAAAATTTCACTCAATTTGCTTGAGTAATTGCTTGAGATTGGGTTTGACATTTATAGAGTTTTGGTGGAGGAAGTGTGGACCACAGAACCACTCTCTCTCAAGTAGGAGGTGGCTGGCCCCATCGAATGTTTGCCACCGAGTGAAACTCGAATGGAATTGGGCAAGTCTTTAACGTTTCATGCGGTAGTCTTTGGACCGTGGAATTTGGCACTGAAAATGGATTCCGTATAAAAAGAGTAAGAAAATGTTAGCGATAATGTGTAAAAATAGCATGAACTTCTTCATGGACAATGAATTTGATTGAAGAGTAGTAATATTTTTTATTTTTCTATTATTTAAACGAACGGCCACTACTTACACCAAATATCTCCTCTCTCTCGCTCTCTCTCTAAGTTAATCACCTATCTCTCTCTCTAAGAGGCTCCCATCATCATTGGGTGAAAGACTTTGACAGTTGGAGTCGCTTCAGAAGTTTTGTTTTTCAAAAACTTAAAAAATAAATAAAATAAAATAAAAATCAGAATAGAGGTTATGGGGTGTGGATTTAGATGTGACCATAAAATCATTAGATAAAATTAAAAAAAAAAAGAGAAAAAATGCGCTTTAAGAGAAGAGTTTGAGATTTTTTCTTTTTTTTGAATATTGGGATTGGTTAACATGGTAAATAAAATCATCTAATTTCAGATCTGATGTTCAAGATTAGTTATGACGGCCTTATACCAACGTAAAATGTCCTCATTATAAACTCTTACTTTATTGTAAGATAAACACCTGGAACAACTTCACAATAAATATCTTGCTTGGAGTAAATTATCTGAAGTTTTTTTGTTTTTTGAAGTAAATTTTCTGAAGTTTTTTTGTTTTTTGGGACAAGGGTACATGGAACTTGAGAGTTAGTGTCGCGAAAACCAAGCCTAAACATTATTTTTCTAGAGCAATAGCAAAGCCCAATTTTATAATTTCCTTTTCAAGGTCAAGACTGACCCTGTGTTCTCTCACCTATACCCAAATGTCAAGATAATCGGGAAAATAAGTCTCTCTCTCTCTCTCTCAAACAGATGAAGAGAGGCATTAACTTCCAACTCTAACTCTAAGTTGTTATGATCCAAGCATTTCATAGACAATTAATTGGTTGAAGAGTGGTAACAATGTCATTCATCTCCCAAAGTAGTGCGGACTGATATATGTCCTTAGAAGGAAGATAGGTTCACCTATTTTGCACGTGCAATGCATTTGAATAGTGTGATCTCCAAGTACTATAATTTGAGGTGTTTTAATGGAATGGATGACAAAAAGTAAGACTTCCTCTCCTATTTCTACAAAAAGCAAAAGCAAAAGCAATTTCGACAAAAAGCAAAAGCAAAAGCAAAAGTTATGGTCTTGCAAAATAGGTGACTTCCTCACGCAACCGGCTCCGTCTTCGAACCATCCCCAACCTCACGCAAACGTCTTTTTTCTCTCTCTTCAACAGTTTAACCTCATAAAGAATTTCTCTTTCTTTCCTCTCTCTCTCTCTCTCTAAGTTGTAACCCCAACCTCACGCAAACGTCTTTTTTCTCTCTTCAACAGTTTAACCTCATAAAAAATTTCTCTTTCTCTCTCTAAGTTGTAACCCAAGGAATAGGTCTTGAAAGTTGCATACTACAAGAAGAAAAAGAGCACACAAGATAATACAAAGGGTGCGGTTTCTATACGGTTGCAACCTTAAGCAACCCAACCCAATTTTGGCGTATTTCTAAATTTTATCATAATTTTTTTATAAAAAAATATAAAGATTATTTCAAAATTTATTTTTATCACTAATTATAAAATTTTAAACTTTACAAAATATTTAAAATCAAATTGATTTATAAATATAAGAAAATCTTGAAAATTGATAGTCTAAATAATTTTTAAAACTCAATATCTTTTTTTTTTATTTTTTTGTTTCATAATCATATATCTCGATGCCAAGATTATCAATTAGAGGATTTTTCAACTTTAAAAACCTTATCCGATAGATTTTTTAGATGCATATTTAATTCTACATTTTAAGATTTCAACCTTATATAAACTTTTTCCTAATATAAATCTCAACCTTATATAAACTTTCATTTCAAAACCTTTGAAGAATTCCACCTCTATTATTGTGTGCAGCTGGCTTTTCTCCGAGGGCACGTTTGGTTGTGCGTAAATATTTTTTCAAGAAAAATATGTAAATACTTTTAACATAAAATATTTTTGTAAAATTCCTTTTCTCCATGCTTGTTAACCGGTTTAAAAAGTATATTTGATGAATTTCATATATTTGGTAACTTGATTTAAATAAATTTCATTGATATATATTTATATTAATATTATTTCATAAGTATATTAATATATACATACATTGTTTATATATTTACAATAATGTTCACACTATAGACCATTCTATAATTACATTCAATAAATTTTGGATACTTATAAATCATTATTTTGTACATGGATCAGTTTTTTAATAAGCATACTTATGTCATTAAGAAGGGTGTGACATCACTTACGTGGAACATAATAATGGCATTTAATACTCCATGTAGGTGATGTCACAACCCTCATAATAACCAAGATTACCTTTAGTAATACAATACAAAGGTATATAACTTTATTAAAATTTGTTCAGTACAATTATAAAATACTCTATTGTGTGACCACCTTAACATAACCTAAAACGGGTTATGTTAAGGTGTTCATACTATTGAGTAATTTATCATTGTACACGACAAAATTTGGACACTTAAATACATTTGTTTAATACATTAAGTTTTTTTTAGTAACGATTTTTTTTATCATTAGGAGAGAAGTACATCATCTATATGGGTGTGACATCATCTACGTTTGAGCATTAAATATAACTAGTGTGCTCTATATGGATGACATCATACCCCTCCTAATTACCAAAAGGAAAGCTTTCTATACTCCCCTTACATCATAAAAGTTATTTCCTCTCTTTTATCCAACAATCCATTTTTTAATAGAGGGCTAAGATTACCCCAATCACATATCACATCTCTACATTATTTTATTTTTAGTTTTTTTTTCTATAAATTATTTTGACACCAAATTTTGGACGTTCATTCCTCCATTAAACTCACACTAACAAAATAAATAAAAAAATAAATTTAATAAAATAAAATGATTAAAATACCCTTAAAATTTTTAAGGGATATTTTGGTCACCATTTTTATCGAAAAAATATTGCTAATATTTTTCATACGTGTGTCCCAATAAGAAGATGGTACGTACCAAATTTTATATTCATAAAATTTGTATTAAACAAATTAAAAATAAAATACTTTGAGACGTCGAATCAAAAATCAAATGATGAGTGGCTCTTTTCATAAAAAATGGACAGCTAGATGGTAGGGGGAGGAAAGAACTTCTATACTGTAGGGGGAGCATAGGAAGTTTTCCCATTACCAAAAGTACCCTTATGAACAAAATACTTCATGTACAAAACAATGGTATAAAAATGTCTAAAATTTGTTGAATACAATGATCAATTAGTCTATAGTGTGAGCACCCTAACATAACCATGAATTTTATATTAAATATTAATGAAATATAATTTATATATTAAATATATTATTTAATATAAAAATAAGATACTATATAAGGAAAAAGTTTAAATATGGTTACAACCTTAAAATGTAGAATTAAAGAAGCACCTCAAAAATCTATTGGAAAAAGGTTGTTTTAATGTTGAAAAACCATCTATTTAGATGATTAAATATGAAAGAAAAAAATAATTTGAGTCTAAAAATTAGTGCATCTTGCAACACATTATTTAGACCATTCATTTTCAAGATTTTCATATATTTACAGATCTACTTGATTTTAACCATTTTTTAAGTTTAAAATTTTATAATTAGATGTAAAAATAGATTATCAGATAATCTTAATAATTGTTTACACCAAAATTACATGATATGATAAAATTTGGTTGTGTGCCTTAATTGGATTGTTTAAGGTTGTAACCTTATAGAAACCACACCCATTATATAACATCTATTATATTGTAAATAGTGATTATTGGAACCTGAGAAATACTTCCCCAAGGGTTGAGGTAATTTTTATAGTAAAATGTTTTACCCAGTGTAGGAAAAATGGAATTAGAACGAACAACAGGGCATGGGGACGGAAGCGGTTATTTGGTACTAACCAATAAATCAGAGTTAAGAAATAATATTGATGTTTGAAATGAATGTGCGGAATTAATTAATATAAAATTAAATGTAGAGTAATAATACAAAACCTGCAATTGAATTTCCATGGATTCAGTTATTCCAGACAATCCAACAGTGGACAGACATACCTATGTTTTTATCCAGTTTTATCCAAACAGCAGACAACCCCCAAAGACAAACCAATTTCACGAGAAGTCAATTCCAGTGTTAACCTATCCCCAGGAGAATCTAATCCAGGTAGCCAAACAGAACCTAAACTTTTTCCACTATCTAATCTTATCGATCTATCTCTCTCTCCCATAGAGGGTCCCATCGTCATTTTGATAAAAGACTTTGATGGCAACTACAGTGCATAACAACATGAGTCATTGGCTTTGGAAGTTTTGCTTTTTATAGAATAGGAGAAGTCTTGCTTTTGTCACGCTCCATCCATTCCACTTTTCTTAACGATGCGACTTCTCAGTATTCGCAGCATCCCCAATCCCAGATATACATTTTTTTTTCTTTCTCTTTAACCGTTTAACTTCATAAGGAGTCTCTCTCTCTCTTGTCTTCTCTTCTGGGATAAAGTACACAGCCCTAGTCGAGACAATTTATTCGGACGAGTCTAAATAATTTGCCTGAGTCTCGCTTTTTTCTCATTCTTTTTTTTTGTCAACAAAGATAAATTTGTCACATATGGGAAAAGTGCCACTTTTTATTGTTAAGCCGCATATGGGTGTGTTGGGTATTGTTTCTGCTGTAAATGAGGATCCACTCTCGTGGAGGCAAATGTTTTTTACGCATCTGATTTAAGTAGGAGGTTTTATGTGAAATGTGGGTTGGAAGAGTAAAAATTATGACCACAAATGGGATACATTATTTAATAATAATGATATAATATAGATACATGTAGATTTTTTACATACAGGGGTACTTTCCATTTGTATCTTTATAATATATATGTGTGACTAGTACAACTCAAGAGACTAAGCCGCACACTACCAAGTTCTCTTACTCTCTTCCTTTCTCCATCCACCGTCAAAACCGTAGATGATGAACCAGTGATAGTTTATACTTGAAAAGGATTCAATGACCATATGGATCAAAATCTACAAGCCCTAAGCTAAAGAACTTCCTGCCCTTTCTATTTTAAGGGTCAGTGGGGGACTAACTACAAAGATTGAATTAGATAGCAATTTCAGAGATCAGAGAATACAAATATGGTGAACTTGATCAAATAAGCAGGGACATACTAAAAAAGAACTTCTAAAAGTAATAATGCTTAGCAGAGAGTCTTAGAGACCAAGTGAAAGAAACTAAGCCTGAAAATCAGGAACTAAAATGAGTTTAAAAAAAAATTTCATATTCATCTTAAGAGATAACACCAATAGAGACTGCAAGATTTGAGGATTTTTATCAGAGATCCTCCCTCTCTCCCCCCCCCCACACACACAGACACACATTTTGGGAGCAAAGACAAGAAGATAAGAATGCAAGACAGCCTTTAGTCTGATATGGCCCTTCATAATAAACGCTTTAGTAGCATATAAAATTGATGAACACAAAAAGGGGAAAACAAAAAGTCTTCCCATGATCCTCTCTTTCAATTAACTGCAACACGGCTGAAAATACACCATGTGCCCTCGGCACATACTACAACCAAAAAAACAAGCACCCAAATGGAGTAAAAAAAAATTTCAAAAAAAGAAATTCTAAAACACAATTATCACAAATAAATTTTCATCATTTAAAAAAAAGGAATTCGGATAGTTATTTAAATAGTTATTTTATAATTTTAAAAAATAAAAAATAAAAAAATTTATTACAATTGAACACGAACTTTGAAAGTACGGACAGCAGACTTGATGACGATTGGCAATTATTCCAGAAAAACCCTTTAATACAGGTTCTTTGGCATTTATTGTAGTACGATGCTCCCGCATCGTCTATAGCCAATGACTTTTTCCACGATCAAATGACAATATGGCGATCAAATTAAAAAGGGTTAAAATGTAGAATCACATATGCACCTAAAAAAACCTATTGGAAACGTTGTTCTAATGTTGAGAAAGGCTTTAATCAACGATCTCCACGTCCATATCAATGAATATGAAAAAAAAAAAGTTTTTGTACTTCGGAAATAGTGTATTTTACAACACATTATCTAGACCGTCCATTTTAAAAATTTTCATATATTTATAGATCTACTTGATTTTAACAAATTTTGGACTTTAAAATTTTCTAATTATGTATGAAAATAGATTTTAAGATAATACTAATAATTTTTTACAACAAAATTACATGTTACAATAAAAGTTTAAGGTGCGCCTTAATTGGATTGTTTAAGGTTGCAACCTTATAGAAACATCACCTTTAATTGTTAATATTTCTCAATTATAAATTTCATTTTATAGTCACTTAGAATTATCAATCAAAATTTTAAAAATGTGAGTTTTTACAGTTATACTCATATAACAAAATTATTCTAATTATGAATTAAATTTTTTATTGACTTTTTGCATAAATTTCTAGCCTTTATAACAAATTGATAAACAAATGAATGTGGAATTTATCTAAATTGAATATTTTTTATTATACAAATAAAATTCTTTTCATAATGTGTTGCTTTTTAAGAAATAATGAAATTAGTAATATGCTTTTTTAAATGGGTGCGGTTTCATAATTAGAATAATTTTGTTACATGAGTATAACTGTAAAAACTCACATTTTTTACATTTTGATTGATAATTCTAAGTGACTATAAAATGAAATTTCTAATTGAGAAATATTAACAATTAATATATTGAAACAGA
Source organism: Amborella trichopoda (assembly GCF_054954075.1). Lineage (NCBI taxonomy): Eukaryota > Viridiplantae > Streptophyta > Magnoliopsida > Amborellales > Amborellaceae > Amborella > Amborella trichopoda. Next base: position 42,507,146 of record NC_142342.1, read on the forward strand.
TTCAAATCCATAAATAGTCTTATTCATGAATAGCGTCAATAAAGTCAATAACGTTTTCGATTATCTAACTAGCACTATAGACCATCAAATTTAATTGTTAAGATTGCGATCAGTGTCATCTGAAATGGACCAGACTTGCTGGTGATCATTCCGATCCAGTTGAACCCTTTGGAAATTATATTTGACATGATAAGAGTATCTCTTCTCTCAAAATTGCATCTTATATACAAGAGGCTCTATCTCGCTTTCTCTCTCTAAAGAAACTGCCATTTTGATATGGTGATTCAAATAACATACTCAAATTCTCTGCACTTTCATTTCATATATATAATCCATACTAAATAAAAAACTTCCTATAAATCTTGTATATATCTCAAAACCCAACATATAAATTCAGAAGTCCTAATCTTTTTGGATTTCTATTTCCTTTAAAAAACTTATCAATGTCAATCGAAATATCTCAATCCCACATAATATGGATCAATCTCGATCAATCCCACAAACTATGGGATTTCTTGGTGGATGAATTTAGATACCACCAAATTCAATAATTTCTATCTTGATATCAAAATCATCTGTTCACCAAACCAATAACCATTAGATAGCTTCATAGACTCTTCATCTTTTGTCAAATTAATTTATTCATCATTCTTGCTAAAAAATTAGTGCTAGCCATCAAAGTTCACCACCTCAAAAATCCATCCGTAAAAGCTGTTTTAATATTTAAAAACCTTCTAATTGATAATCTCAACATCGAGATATATGAACATAAAAACAAAAACAAAAACAAAAAAAATATTTTGAATCCCATAAATAATGCATCTTGCAACACATTACCTAGACCATCCATTTTCAAGATTCTCATGTGTTTATAGATCTAATTGATTTTAACTATTTTTTTTGTTTAAAATTTCATTATCAGATATGAAAATAGATTGAGATGATTCTATTAATTTTCTACACCAAAATTACATGTGATGATAAAATTTAAGGTGTACCTTAATTGGATTGTTAAAAGGTGTAAACCTTATAAAAACCACACCCTAATAATAATAATAATAATAACAACAATAATAATAATAATAGTAATTACAAAATTCTCTGCCCCTTTCTCCCTCTCACTCTCAATGACATGAAAAAAGACGAATCATCAAACAAATCTTGAGGAAGATATTACACAAACTTTTAATGAAATTCAATCATACATTTCAATCAAGAAACCATTAACAAGCCCCAAAAATATAGTCAACAGACGAAGTTCATAAACCAACTTTGTCCTAAAAGTGGGTTCAAGGCTACAGGAACGCATTCTTGCAACGGATGTTTGTGGTCTCGTACCCACTTTAGCTTTCGTGAGCACTTTGCCTTAAATCCCTCTCTCTCTATATATATATATATACTTGATGCCCTCACCACATAATTATGCATCCTTGCATAACATGTCTATCAGGAATACAGCCAAAGTATCGTGTCTGGCTTCGTGGTTATCAATGTCAATTAATCAAACACAACACTTGGTTCATCGTGCATCAGAGAGAGACCAATTGCTGTTATAATTTAGCTTTAGTTTGGGGAGCATCTGATGGCCACAAAAGTCAAGCAGTCAAGGAAATCAATAGCTGAAAGCTCTGAAGTTTTCATGCATTGATCATGTTGAACTGAAACCTTGATAATTGTTGCGGGATGGTGGAGATGACAGGCCCATATCTCTGCAACCAAATTCCACCATTTGTCAAAAAACCAAAAACAAAGACCAGATTGTATTTTCTTTTTTCATTCAAAGACCCCCCATTGGAGAGTTTTTCTCTCTCCCCGTAATAGAAACATATTTTTAAATGGATGATTATATAAATTAATCTATCCAGTTGCTTACAATCACAAAAAATGCAGCATGCTTTTGAAACCCAAGAAGATATTGCAACCTGAGGCATTTAAAGGGAAGAAATGACGGATTTTGATCCTATTTTATTGGGTGAAAGGAACATCTTTGGGCATAATCTGTCTCTCCCCTCTTACTGAGGGCTTTGAAGGGAAGGAATGATCAATTTGGATCCTACTTCATCAGGAAAAGGATAAAGCACAAGAATCTCTCTCTCTGCACAAATGCCAAACCTGTGTGGGGAGAGAGAGAGAGAGCTAGAAATCAACAGCCTCCTGCCCATCCAACCACTTTCACCCATCCAAAACAGGAGAAACAAAAGAACAACAAGGCCCAAAAAGAGCATCGAGCATACCTGAACATTGTCATAAAGCTCAAATAGGGGAACAGCAAGCAGTTTCAAGTTTTTGGGCACTGCAAAGTACTCCCTCTCAGACAAGTGAACAAGGAAAAGCTTCTTACATTCCTGGATCAGAAAAAGATTCACTGAGCCAAGCAGAGAAAGGATTAAGAAAACTGTCCATACAAGCCAAGCAGAGAAAGGATACTAGAAAACAATCTAAACAACAACTAAGAGAGAGGCACAGTACATGCAGCCTTCTAAAGAGAAAACGTCATGTGTTCCACATTCATAACAAAAAATGACCTTCATAAACTGCCGATGGTTTCTTCTCCTTTTTTCCTTCCTGATCGTTAGTGTTGTAGGGATTTCAAGGAAAATGAAGGAAATACCTTATCTCTTATGCACCGAGAATCGCATGTACAGATGTGAGATGCAAATGAAGAAGGAAAAAGTCTATATAAGGAAAATGTTTATATAAGGTTGAGGCCCTAAACAAACAAATTAAGGCCTCAAAAATTCACTAGAAAGAGTTTTGATGTCAAAAAACCCTCAAATCGATCATCCCGATCTTGAGCTCTATAGACAAAAAAAAATTGGATTTCAAGTCTAGGAAATAGTGCTTCTACTAATGCATGTTCTGGGCCATCAATCTACTCAATCTACACTATTTTTGAAGCTTTAAATTTTATAATTAGAGATGAAAATAAATTTTCAGGCCATCATAAAGTAAAGATTTTTGCAACTGAAAAATCATCTTTCAACAATATTTAGCACTGTTGTTATCTTCGCTTCGCTTCGGGCGAAGAACCTGAAGTCTTCAGGTTTACCCTCCATAGCAAAGCGAACCAAATACGGAAGAGTGTTCTTCCTTTGGTACTTGTAACTTTTTTAAACTTTCCATAAGCAAAAGGATGTGTAACTGTTGAATGGCACCTATGTAAAATACAAAAAGGAAAATGACATCTTACATTCTTTGACACATATAGAGATGTAAAAAAACAAAGCATTTCCACCTTATGGGCTTTGACCAGGCTCAAAGCAAAAGTAAAAAGTAATGATATTTTTTAAATTTAAAAGAATTATTCAAGTACTTTTAATTTTAGTAGTATTAAAATAATATTTTAACTATTTTATTTATTATTAAGTGTAGTAATAAGTTTATATATTATTGATTTTTTATTTTTATAAAATTTAAAAATAATTTTTTATTTATATAAAATAAATAAATAAGAACCGAAGTCTTCCCCCGAAACAGCCGAAGCACCAAATCGCTTCATTTTTTAAACCAAACCGAAGCAAGCTCCGAAGTGAATATGACAACATTGATATTTAGAACTACGCCTTACTTTGATCATTTACAGCCTCAACCTCATACAAACCACACCCTATAAAGAAATATCACAACATTTGATGCTGAAATCAGACCTAGGTCTATGATTGCCCTTGATATGATAAATGACATGAAATACCTAGTCTAAAAAGCATTTGGAATGGCATTTAATGTCAAAAAAGGAATGACATAAAGTTACCCGATTGAAGGGGCTCTCTCTCTCTCTCTCTCTCTCTCTCTCTCTCTCGCCACACACACACACACACACACAAGCAGGTTCCAACCTTAGGTTTGGTGATGTGCGGAGGGCAGTATGGGTACATTATGGTTTCAAAGTTCGGCCTCCACCATATGGCCACACATTCTCCAATCTGTGACAAGGCCAACAAACCCATAAATGTGAGTCGATACAATGATCACACACAAAATCTGTGCCAGACCCCAGAATAAGTACGAATTCCATACACACGGCACAAACGGTGGCATGTGTTTTGCAAAAAACACATAAAAGACTTAAATCATCTCAAAAAAAAAAGACTTCCGAAATTAGAGAGAGAGAAAGAGTAGATATGGTAAAATTTCATATACATGGGTCACTTTTTATATAGTAACCTTCTATGCCCCTCCATTCCAAAAGAACAAAACTTCAAACATTCTTCAATTTTATTTTATTTTTGCTGATAATTAGCAATACAATGTTCATGAGCATTACCAGTCATTGTAATCTGTGGGCACTACAATAAGCAGATGAAAAGAAAAAACATCAAACTAAAATAAATCAATGCACATTTAACGACAGTAAGAATTACTACCTGCCAATCAGGCTGGAGGGCAGCAGCATTGGCAGCCAATTTACTTGACAATTTGCGTTTTAGGCCCTCAATTTCTGCAAGATTCAGGAAGCGCTGATAAGAACACTCAAATGACAACATTCAAGAAATTTAAACTTCAAGAAAGCAGCAGTTGTGTGAGAAGTGTTTGCAAAAATAAAGATAGCAACCACAAAGGCTCACCATTCTCTCCAGGCTTCAGACGCCCACCAGGGAGCTTACAGAAGGTATTTCCAATTTGAAGTAGTAGTATATGTGGATGGTTATGTTCCTGTACCTGCGTCATACCAAAACTACATATCACTTTGCAAAGAGAGAACAAAATAAGTCAAACATATACATCCTAGAACTCTTAAATGTTCATTGAAACACAATACAGATTACAAGGATTGAAACTTTAAATTTTATGCAAAAATATCACATGATATGATTTTCTCCTTTTTTTGTTATGTAATTTATATTGATTGGAGAAACCATTTACATCAACTTGCTCCAAGAGGAGCAAACAAACTAACAATAGAATATGAAATAATAAAAAACTTGAACAAAATTATGTGCTTTCAGAAAAGACTTGAGGATTTTTGTCAACCACAAAGCCCCTCACATGTTCCTCCCAAGTTTCTGATGACCCTCATTTCATTTTGTTTTGAAAGATAAGTGTCCTGACAATTTCTTTGGAAGGGTTAGAAGTGTGGAATAGGAAGAGAGCACTGGGAGAAAACATCAAGATGAATCTCATCTCTTACGTACTAATTGGGCAGGAGCTTCAAGTGCAGTAGAGGACGCAGTAAAAGAATGCCCACAGCCAGGCAATATAGCCCATTAAAGAAAAGGCATAAAGATAAAGGCTGCATAATATAATAACATTTCCCCAAATCATACACAAGATAATCATGTAACATATTCAAAAAAAGTAAATTTAGAATGGCTGTTGATAGGATATAAATAGAAACAGTGGGAACTAACCAGTAGAATCGCTTCCACACTTGTTCTCATGCCCTCTTTCATATAGCTGCGATGAATAACAAAAATACTAAGCATAATGGGACTGAGTCACTTAATTGCTGAACAAGAAAAATTACTATCTTAATCAATAATAGATTGCAGATATATCAATAGAAATGATATGACCAAATGCATTTTTTTTAGATAGTATAGCAGTATGATATAATATAGCAGTAGGATTCAGAATAACTGAACTTCAAGATTTGATAGAATTTGACAATAAGGAATATCAACTCGTCAAAGTTATGATATGCTCGAGAAAATCCGGAGACTATATGCCAAGTCAAGGTGACCACCCTTGGAAGCACAATGCCCAGTATAGAGGATAATTAATGTGATATAAAAGAAAGCAGGCAATATTTCTAACATAAAACAGATAACACTGTATCGAGGAAAAACAATCTTAAGGATAAGGAGTAACTAAGAGCAACTTCCATAGCAAATACATGCGAAGCTAAACAATCTTTCTTAATTATCAGAATTCAGAAGTCAGCGACCAATATAGTCGCTTGGATTTTCCTCAATACAGCACAAACATCTCTATAGTATGTTCTCAGAAAAACATAGCCCATTGGTTCACCAGTGTCCACTGAAATGACGTAGAACATGGTAGAGTGGGCTCACCAAAACAAGACATGACCCCAGTAGTGGAAAACATTCACTCTTATCACGGTTCATCATTTCAGTGGATTAGAAGATGTTGACAACCCAATGGGGGACAATTTGTCCATAGCCCAGTTCATTATAGCAGACATCCCCTACTTATACATCTATCACAAGTAAAATGGTACAAGAATAGCTGCCTAATGAAGTACTTTAAGAAGGATCAATAATGGGGATCAGATTCTCAGGAAACCAAAAAACATCCCATCACCCATTAGGAATGTGTAGTGGAAATTGAGGATAACAGACTAACAAGAAATGACGATTTTTAATTGGATTATATGAGGTTCCATTCTGCTCTCATCCATTCCTATGGCTACCTGAGGACTGGAACAGAAAAAGGCCAATAGAAAAAGTCCCCGTAAACATAAAGTTATAGAAATTGAAGAAAACATACTGGTAAGAAATGACAATTTCAATTGGATTGTATGGGGTTCCATTTCGCTCTCATCAATTCCTATTGATGCCTGAGGACTGGAACAGAACATGGGAAGAGAAAAAGTCCCCATGAACATAAAGTTAAGGTAAATTTCCATTCCATCACACATTGATGCCCAATAGCACATCCATAAGGTCATAACCCTTTCATCCATGAGATAACATGTTGATAACTTCTGGTTTCTTGCTTTTCACCACGTCTCAAAATTCCTCCCGCTGCTATCACTTTATTCACAAGTCCATCTCAGCTGGCCCTTTTGCCTTGCAAGCACGTCCATGTTCCTTTTTTAATTAGTAGAATTTTCAAACAGTGCATGAAAAGACAAGGACAAGGGGTTATGAAGTGGAAGTAGGATCATCCCCATTGATATGTTCTATGCCCTCTTTATCCCTATATTTGATAATCCAACTTACATCTTAGTCCAAGACATGGAGTTCATCTCAACCCTTCCCTCTCTCTGTCCACCCCTTACTTCACGGAGGAGTCAACAACCCCATTTGCAACTTGATGTGCAGTCACAAGCATCTCCTTCACAATGTCGGCAATTCTCCTAAATTAAGCAATGAGTCCATCAACTACATTCAACTAACTTCTCTCAACCATCAAGGACCCAGGAAAATTTGCATCAAAATTTGGCAACAAATAAGATTGACAACTGCCATAGAGACCGACTACCTTAGAGACTGTTGCAAACAAACCTAGTGAATGCTCTATTCCCAAGGTACTCTCTTCCAGACAACAGTAATCATTTAACATTTTCAGTTACTAGTTGAGCCCAACCTCAAATGAAATTTATTCCATCTTTAAAGATGCTTCAAAAAATCACGACATGACACAAACATCATATTACATAGTGCTTCATGTGAAGATGACAACCAATAACCCAAATGAAAAAAAAAAGAAAAGGGCATGAATAACCCCAGGGGCATGGGAAAGGAGAGAAAGCGAGCTCAGTGCAGCAATAAGCGGTACACAAACTCCTCAACATCCCCAAACATCCAACAAATTTTCTGATTTTGGATACTATACTCAGTTGAGGTGGGGCTTATATCTATATCTCTCAACTACTTTTCTCATAGAATTCAGCTCTCTTTTGGATGTAGCATCTTTCAAGGAATTCATCCTTGAAAAAAATTGGTATCTCTACTCTCAATGACAGACCCATTTTCGAGATAGTAGAAAGGAAACCCATTTCCATGCAGGGCATACCCATAAAAATGCACTTAATAGTTTGGGTTCTGTTGCGGACGTATTCAGGGAAGGAACAAGGCAAGAGCAAAACAACCACAAATGCTGAGGTGATCAAGGTGCAGAGCACGACAAGTGAAAATCTCGTAAGTGACAGAGGCACTATTTTAGTGGGAATCCTATTCAGGACGTAACCCGCAGTCAACACAACCTTACCTCAAAAATCTAGTATGGTTTTAAGTGTCAAATCATGCTCGTCACCATCTCAACTGGGATCCTATTCTATCCCAGCCACCACAAGTTGTTCAAGTGTATTAGGCAAGTATATTGATGGATAATCTTATGCCTAGTGCAAAACACTCTAAACAACTAGAAATGACTATTCTCCTCCTTTATAGGACATAAAACTATAAATTTCCTATTGGTTTGGTTTTCTCCTGCTGCACAGTAGTCTCCAAAGCTCTCTAAGGCTCTAGATTTATTTTTCAGGCGGTAAATGTGGTCATATCACAAGGGGTCATCAATAAAAGTGATGAAGTGCCTCTTGTCACCTTTCGAAGCAACATTGTAATGACATCTAACACACAAACAGCTATTTGAGCTTTTGAATAGGATCTTTTAATCTACTTTACCTTGCACACACAATTAATAGAATCTTGAAAAAATCCCTTTGAGATTTTGCAAAAACTTTACTCTCCTAGGCCTCTCTATATGCTTGCAAATGATGTGGCCAAGCCTTATACATCACATGTAAGAATTGTCCTCACATCCATCATCGCAAGACGAAACATAAGCAATGGAATACTCATTAAGACCAAATTAAGAACAAACAGACCATCAAAAAATAACCTGGACATGATAAGTTTTCCATCAATAGAATCGCTTCTAACTTTTACCATTGTCCTTGGAATGTGAGAGTTAAAAGAATAAGATCAGACTTTTCCTCATCTCAAGAGCATACAAATTTTTGTTTCGAATCATACTTTGATCATGAGGCAATTCAACCCACTCTCGACACATTTAATCAACAAGGCTTCTAAGACCATTACTGGCTCTTGCTATGCCTCAAAAAATAAAAAAAGAGAGAAAAAAAGGAAGAAGAAGAGGCTTAGTTGTTGCCTTATTCTTACAATATTCAGTTATCTGCCCAAACATAGCACGGCTACAACATTTCATCTTCTTACAATCCCTCTTTTGATTTTCAGTGGCTCAGGCTTTATCCTTATCATTTACAAGAGGTAGTTTTTCTTCCATCTAGAAAATCCTTTTTTTCCCCTTGTATGTGCTTGGGGTTTTAGGCTTACCATATACACAATGTTTTAAGAGTCAGTATTTGCTCTAGAATTCCTCCCCTCTACATCTGCCTTAAGTAGTTTGATTACTTCCTCAAGCTTGAGAGATGAACCACTTTCTGCAAGTGAAGCTGTAAAGACCTCCAAAGAATCTGGCAAAGAACTCAGCAAGTTACACACGCAGGTATTGCCAAAGCTTTCATGGTCAAGGAACATGTCACAAAGCCTTTCTCAAGGTACTTGTGAGTATGTGCACCTTTCATCAAGGTATGTAAGACATGCCCCACTGATGTGTTTTGTTGAGCATAGATATCCCTTGTGGTTGGCCATCATAACCACCAGGTTGATAAGAACAAGTGGAGGTGAACATATATGGCTGCATCTTTCCTCGTCAAACATATATTGAATTTTGTCTTTTCATGAGGCTCAGTTTAAAACAATAAACTTCTCGACCTTTAGGAGCTCAGCCATAAAATTCTTTGAAGCCATGACTTTCATCTACTCAGAGATTAATACCCAGTATTGTCGATTAAAAATTTGCACAATTCTATTGCAAATACAACAAATCACCATACAAGTGTTGCTATGGACAATATCTCATCGTGAAAATTCAAACTCTTCGACAAGAAAACACGAACAAAAATGAAACCTAGCAAACTTCCATGTCCATGCAAAAAATACCATATTGGACAATAAAATCAATAGAACAAAACAAACCAACTATAAAATCACCTTAGAACTCCTCCAAGGAGGTCGCACATCCCACTCCAATCTCCTCAAATCAACGTTGCACCAAACATAAGCAAGAGTCTTCTCGACTCCCCATTGCGCAAGTAAAATCTCAGCAGAAAAAAAATGACGGAATGAGGGCCTACACTTCTAGAGTTTCACTCAGTTTTAGAGTCTCTCTCTCTCTCTCTCTCTCTCTCTCTCTCTCTCTCTCTATATATATATATATATATATATATATATATATATATATATATATATATATATATATATATATATATATATATATATATATATATATATATATATATATATATATATATATATAAATGGAAGAGACTAAAAAATGTCAATGGGAGAAAATGAACAGTATTTTCGCCCACAGGGTCGACGCCGTCCAATTTTTTCGGACAGTGTGGATTAAAGATCGTCATGGACATAGCATGTCTGTGGCAGCCCGTCATAGATATAGCATGTCCATGACAAGGTTTTTTCACGAAAAATTGACGCAAAAAATATACGGGGACTGCCACGGCTCTCGTACACGATTTTTAGGCAAAACCATCATGGACATAGCATGTCAGGGGCAAAACACTGTAGCATATATATATATATATATATGAGCAACGAACCAGCAACGGTTGTACCATAGTACAATGCAACGACACTTCTAGAAAACCATGTTTGTGGTATTTGTATGACCTCAAATTTTGCACACACACTCTCTTCATCTCAAAAATCAATCCCCCCAAAAACAAAAGTTCAATTTTAACCCTAGATATGGTCAAAATGAGTCCCCTCCAAAAACGAATCTAGACCATTCATTTTGTGAATTTCAAGATCTTAGCCTTTATAAACTCAAAATCATTTTTTTCTTTTTAACATTGTTCATCTAATGATAATAAAGCCATCCAAAAAAATTGGAAATGAAAAAATCCTTATAAGGCCTAGATCTAAGCATCTCACCAAAATGAACGGCCTATGTTAATTAGGCTAAAAAAATACTTTTTGGGTTGTGTTTTCAATTTTTTCTTTTTTTTTGTGATTGTTCATTAGAATGAAAAGACTGTATATTTCACAATTTGGATCAAACAAATGACCATAAGATGGTTTTTTTAGGTTGTTGCATCATATTACTATACAACGGTTGCATGAAATCATTGCCCTATATATATATATATATATATATATGTGCAAACCCCGGTCCTTGTTCTTCCTCTCTGTGAGTATGTGAACCTTTCAGTGAGGTAAGTAAAAGAGGCCCACTGATGAGTTTTGATGAGCATAGATATCCCTTGTGGCTTGGCCATCATAACCACTAGGTATATATATGCAAAACCCTGGTCCTTGTTCTTCCTCTTTGTGAGTATGTGAACTTTTCAGTGAGGTAAGTAAGAGAGGCCCCACTGATGAGTTTTGATGAGCATAGATATCCCTTGTGGCATGGCCATCATAACCACTAGGTTCTTAAGGACAAGTGGAGGTGAGCATATATGGCTGCATCCTTCCTCGTCAAGAATATACCCAATTTTTTCTTCCATAAGGCTCAGTTTAAACCATTAAACTTCTCGACCTTTAGGAGCTCAGCCATTAAACTCTTTGATGCCATGACTTTCATCTACTCAGTGAAACAAATAAATGGGTTACAACTGAACTTGCATTGATACCCAATATTGTCAATTAAAAATTTTCACACTTCTATTGCAAATACAGCAATCCACCATACAAGTGTTGCTAATGAAAACAGGGCCTTGAAAACTCGAACCATGAGTCAATGTGGTGGACGTTGGTTCCTTTTGACCGCCAAAACTCAATTTACTTACATCCCTCATAACTCAACCAAAGTAAGGACAAAATTTACTCAATCCAAAGCCCCGGCCAAGTGTACAAGGAAAGCTAACAAATCCCTGCCTTGTCCCTGTTTCAAGCTCAAGCTTAGAATGCAAGTTACGGTCGAGATAGACAATCGTGAAAGCAATAAAGAAAGATAAAAAAGTGTGGTTGTTTAAATAGCTACAATTGTGAAAGATCAAAGCCATGAAACTCAAATATGAGAGAGAGTCTAGCCGAGAGTTTCATGGCTCTCATCTTTCACAGTTGTAGCAATTTTAACAGCCATATTTTTTTCTTTCTTTATTGCTTGCACTATTTTTTATCTTGGCCATAACTTGCATTCTAAGCTTGAGCTAGAAATAAAAGCTACACAGGAATTTGTTAGCTTTTCCTATACACTTGGTTGGCCCTTTGGATTGAGTAAATCTCGTCCTTACTGTGGCTGAGTTATGGGGCCATGAGTAAATTGAGTTTTGGCAGTTAAAAGAAACCGACAACTCCGAGATGGCTTCAATCTATTCAAGATTCCAATTCTCAGGAGGAAGAGATCCCATGAGATTGTTGTGAGATATGTCCAAAACTGTAATCTTAGAAGGGTTTCCAATGGAGGAAGGGACCGATCCCAAAAGATGGTTACTGGATAGCTCCAAATCAATAACCTGGGAAACGTTTCCAATGGAAGAAGGAAGAGAACCCACAAGAAGGTTATTATTCATGTACAATTTATTAAACTTGAGAAGGTTTCCTATGGAAGAATGGAGCAAACCATCAAGTAATTCCTTGAAAGATACAATTCCTCAAGATTAGTGAGATTTCCAAGTTCTCGAGGATTGGACCCAAAATCTAGTTCGAATAAATGCAAAGGAAACAGAGCTTTTTGAGAAGGCCAATTTCTAAAGCTTTTTGAGAAGGCCAATTTCTAAGGGATAATTCCTGCGAGTAAATTGTCATGAAGATACAGGGTAAAAGGTAGTTAGATCGGTCCAATTCCCATTAAGCCGTGCTGGAATCACATGACCAATCCTATTCGAACTGATATCCAACTCAAAAATGTTACTCAAGGAACTCAATGACGAGGGTGCATGGAACAAGTTATATTATTGTAACTGACGTCTAAGTACTTCAGGTTTTTGCAAAGCCCAAGTTGAGATGGAACCAACACTTGGGAAAGGTCTAGCCCCTCAAGAGCCTGAAGTTGACCAAGAAATGCGAGGATGGATCCACCTAAAATCGGTTCCCACTCAAATCAAGGGTTTGAAAACCAAATGTGAAACCGATTTCATGAGGAATAGACCCCAAGAGATTGTTTGAACCTAGTCGAAGTTCCTGAAGTTTGGTTAGATTCTTTAGTTCAACAGGAATAGGACCTTGAAATAAATTATGACTGAGGTTGATGAACTCTAGGTTTTCTACACTAGAAAAGAATTGACTTGGTATTGAACTAGATAATGAATTGTAAGACAAATCCAAGTATACCAATTTTTCTCATCAAGAAACGAAGATGGGAACTAGGTTAAGAAGTTATCGTGGAGAGAGAGGTGATTAAGCGACACCATCTCAGGAAAGCTTGATGAATCAGGAGATGTAAGGTTGTTTAGTCCAAGGTCGATGTACCATACCTTTTTCAGATTGCCAAGCTGATAAGAAATCGTACCATGGAGTATATTTAAGTAGAGAGAAATGAAGTGAATCTTGGTGAGATTGCCAATCTCCAGAGGCACTGATCCTGCAAAATTGTTGAAGCCCAAATCCAATAAATTGAGGTTCGAATGGGCACCAATTATCTTTGAGATTTCCCCTTCAATAAAGTTAGAGTTAAGATTGGGGTGGGTTAATGGGGGAATGAAAATGCAATTTGAGCGTGAGTGGAGCTTGTAAATAGACCCACCATGGTAGTAGGTAAAAAAATTTTATTTACATGCATTGTACGGGATCTATATAGCTAACATTCAAAACCTCTCACAAATTCATTAAGTGGGTGAAAATATTCTAATAGGGTTTACCTTTTAAAGCTATCTCTTATAAAAAAAAAAAAAAAACCAACTCAAAATAACTAAATTACTCTTCTCTTGGGTGGAAACCCAAATAAGTAAAGGGCATTTAAGTAATTTGATCTATCTTTAACAAGCATGAGTATTATCATCTTTTGGTTGGGATGGTCTAATTATTAAAATGCCCTTACTTGTTCTACAGTTCCCAACCTTGAGTAGGCACAATTTGGACATTTTTTATGATATTTTCTGAGAATGTACTATAATAAAATTGAAATTAAGAACAACCCTCTATTGTCAATTGGGTAGTTTTGAGCCCCTTAATTATTTTGCAAGGATTTATAACCCCTAAAGATATATTTTCCCTAAAAACTAACCTCTTGGTTAGTAGATTAGTTGATTATAGAACTCAATCCCACTAACCCCCAAAAAATAGTGATCCCCAATTCCAAACTAGGGAAACCAAGTAGAACTATAAAGGCAACAAAAGAATCCTCGCTAATTACACATATAGACAATGAATGCCATGTGGAGACAAAGAATATGGAAATTTCAGTGGACAAATATAAAAAATTGAACCCTCATAATATGAAATTTTTCACTATACGTGTTAATAAAATAGGTTGAACAAAAACTTTCTCCCCTTCAAAAACGTGCCCTTTCCAAATGAGCAAAATAAATTAATTCCGTACCAAGAAATTTCTTTGTGAAAAAAAAATGAGCACAACATAAACTTCGACAGGACATACTATAAATCAAACCTATTACAAAAAATCTACAAGAGAATGACTTGGGAGATTGAACTATGGAAGAAATAAAATTTAAGCCCCTTGACAAGCTATTCCTGACATAGCAAGTTGTCTTACAAAATGCAGCAAGAATATAAAGCAAATATGAAGTTGGCCGAATGGACAAGTCCTCTGAGATGGAACAAGTCCATCAATCTGGGTTATCTACTTCCTATTGCACATGTTGCACAGAAGGTGCTAACACATGGTGACTAAGCGTGACAGACTTAATACATGAAAGATATTGACTTCGGGTTTTTTATACACATAAAAGATCCTAAAGAACGTCTACATTAGGGCTTCCGCAAACCTTCTCAAGGTCATGAGAGATCAAATTTACATGATGATGCAAAGGACACATAATATCAAAATCTTAAAAGCTAGTTACAATAATCAAGAGATCGACTACCAATATCATGCATGTCCATAAAGCTTATACATAATAAGAATAATCCATCAAACAACTTGGTCAGCTAATAGTGAAATAAGCCTTTGCTAAACTTCACAACACGTGTGGTTCACAAAATAATCCTTTTAAAAAAAATATTTTGGCACCTCAAAACTTCGAAATAAATAATATATATTTCAATTTTCTTTTATTCCTAGCATCCTCTTGTTCAATCAACCACCTTCCATTTTCATTCACAAAGTAAGCGTTCTTTTTTGTTTGGGTGGATTAGTTGGGTTTATGGCCACTACATCAACGTTGCAGCAACAAGTGCATTTCAGTTGGATCTGTGGAAACCTTCATAAAGGAATCACTTCCTCAGATTAAGGTACTTAAGGGTGATGGAATTGAGATTTTCATTACGCGTATTTATGTACCAAAGAGATAAGCTTTATGTTTAAGTAGAGTTTATTTAACTGACACGACTAAGACTATACACAGAAGTTGAGAAGTTAAGCAAGACTTATTTAGTGTCACGATACACTGGTTAGCAAAGGTCATCAACGGGAACACATACATAAGATCATGCATCAGATATACAAATTTGATTGTCCCAATAACTACTTAAAATCATAAGAAATCCAATCATCAAAATAGTGAGCAACAAAATTAGAATTAGGTTCATGCAATGAACAGTCAAAGTCATAATAGACAAAATCAAGAATTTGTGTAGTCATGAGAGATTATGAACATGTTTCCATTTGTAGTAGATATATGGAACAGATATGGAACAAAAGAGGGTTTTTAATAAACTAATTTACAGTTCATATATAGTTTACAGATCTATTTACATTATTATGAGATAATGAACTCGTTATTCATCACAAGAAATCCATTTCCCAAAATTTAGCATTTAATCCAAAGCCTATCAAAGTCATCATAGATATGAAATCCATGATCCCTCATGATTTAACCAAACAAGGGTTTCTACAGACCTCATCACCAATAGTGAGAAACCCAAATCAAACCAAACCAAATTTACGGTTTCCCAACACTCACGCACAGTGAGCTAGGGTTCCTAGAGAACTAAGTAATTCTCAAAAAGTTATAGAATAAAGAAATTAGGGTTTTCATGTAACTTACTTGACCCTCATTCTGGCAAGGCGCTCAGCAACGGAGGTATCCTTCTCCATCTTTGGCTCCTTTGTGCCGAAGGTGTAGCTTGAGAGAGGGTAAGCATTCACAACTGAAGAAGTCACCATTTTCTCTCTCTAAACTCGGACTCCAGAGGAGAGAGAAAAGCAGGAAATAAATACCGCTAAAGGGCTATTTATATGACCGCCCCAGCTTCCCCCCAAAAGGAGTGGAGAGTAGTTCGAAAATAAGAGAGAGACTAAAATAACATAAAAATGAAAAATGAAAACGAAAATATGGCTAAAATAAGGATTTCACCTTGGTACCTCTCTAGAACATTCAAAAAATATTGCCCATATGCCCAAACACATCAATCATTTCTGGCCTATTTACAATTATGCCACGACCCTATGTTTTTTCAAGCCTATTTTGAAAATAAATGAAATGATACCGGCAATGTATTAAATTGTACATCTTAGGTGTAATTTGATAAATTTTCTTAATACTATGAGTATTACCTTATAGTTCGGGGTAATATGTAATCGAATCAATCTCGGAAACTCGAATCAATCTCAGAAACTGGCCAATGGCTGGTCTCCTAGTAATTGGTAAACTGGCTGGTTAGGCTGGTTTAACTGGGTAAGTCTCAGCTGGTCAAAAAAGTATTAAAAAATTTTAAAAAAATTAAAATATGAAAAGTATATGTAAAATATGATTAAACAAAACACATTCAAATGAAATTGAAAATTAATAAAAAATATATATATAGATTTTAAAAAATCGATTTGTGAAAGATATTTTTTAAATTTTATAAAATATTTAAAAATATACAAATAAATTTCATGGCCAAAACACTTTCCCATCTTTACCATAAAAAAATATTTAAAAGTGCATTATAAACAAATATCTTGTTTTTTGAGATTTTATATTTTAAAAAAAATTAAAAAATACCAAACCGGATCACTCAACCCGGCCAAAACCGAAACCAACCGCTGGCTCGTTCCAATCAAACCAGCTAATTACCGGCCAATATTGCATTCACTGCTCGGGAAACTTTATCTACTTGAGACATCTAAGCCAAATGATGCAATGCCATTGCTTGTTCAATTCCTAGTTCCATAATATATTTTTCGTGTTAAAAATCCCTTGTTCGAGATTTTCGAATGGAAAAAACACAAATACATCTAGGTCATTCGGAGCTTATGATCAAACCCTTTTTTTTTTTAAGGAAAAATTGCAGATATCCTTCCAACTTGGACTTTTTAGACAACCTCCCCCAATCAATTTTTAATCGTAATTTTTACCCAAAAATATACTTTTTTAGCAAATATCATCAAGTCAAAAAAGTCATAGTTATTTAGACAATGCCCATTATCCGTATAAGCTCACGTCACATCCTCGTAGGATGTACAATGGCCAAAGGTTAACTGCCGGACCGCGGTAAAAAACTGCCAAACCGGTACAATAAAACCATTGTCATACCCTAATGCAGAGCTGCCCAACTGCATGAACAATATGTCGAACTGTAGTAAACAATTGTCGGACTGGTACCCATGTCAGAAGACCAGCCCTTCAAACAACCCATTCCAATAGGTTAACAGTCGAACCGAGGTAAAAAAGTGACAAATCAATAACACTTTGTGCCGAACTGAGGTAAAAACATTGTCGCCCCCCATTGCATATTTGCCAGACCGAGGGTTCCTCGTGCCTGACCATGTGCACACTATGCCCACATAGAGTACACTGTCAGAACGGCAATTGGAAGTGTCGAGACCAAGCACCTCATGTTGGACTATCTTTCTTGTTGCCGAACTGACAACCTAAATTGAAAGACCATGGGCGGACTGACAATTGGAAGTGTACAGACAAGGGTATTTTGGTTCAAATAACTAAAACTTTTTTATTTAGGGGTATTTGCTAGAAAAATATGTTTTGTGATAAGAGTTGCAATAAAAAAATTGGTTGAGGTGAGGTTGTAAAGAAAGTTGAGTCAATAGGGATTTTTGTAATTTTCCCTTGTTTTTTAATTGAATGTGCTTGTTCTACATTCATAAATTTAAACAAGAGGGGGTGATTTAGCCAATATGCTTGAATTAAGCCGCCCAATTAAATTGACAGTAATAACCCACTTATTCGAGGTTGGGAACCAATTTTTCCATTTGATCCTTTTCAACAAAATAAACGATTATTTAGAAATAAATTAGAAACTATATGACACGAATAAAACTAAAGAAGAATCACCGTTGAAAATTCATCGTTACTAAAATGAATGACTGAAAAAACTACATAAAATTTTAAGGTTATTAATAATCCAATTTTAGATATCATAAAACATATTTTCATCTAAGCTGGACCATAGTGCATAGCACATACCATTAGCTAGTTGTGACTGCGAATAAATGATGGTCAAATTGATGAACATTATTTACCTTGCTGATTAATGTTGCATGGTGCAACTAACAGTGATCTAATTACTTAAAAAAAAAAAAAAAAAAGGAGGAGAGAGTATAAAGGGTGTGGTTTGTATTAGGTTGCAATCTTAAACAATCAAATTAAGGCGTACCTAAATTTTTTATCATGAATATAATTTTTTTGTAAAAAGCTCTTAAGATGGTTTGAAAAGCTATTTTTATATCTAATTATAAAATCATAAACTTGATAAATAGTTCAAATCAAGTAGTTCTATAAACATTTAACAATTTTTAAAATAGATGATCCAGTTAATGTATTTCAATATGCACTAGTTTTAGGGCTCGAATCTTCTTTCTTTTCGTACTCGTACATCTCGATATCAAGATGATCAATTTGAAAGTTTTCCAACATCAAGTCAGCTTTTTGTGATGGATTTTTGAGGTTTATCTTAATTCTACATTCTAAGGTTGCAACCTTATAAAAACCTTTTTCAAAAGTAAAAAGGGTCTTACAAGTTTGAATGACACAGTTGTTTGTAAAACACACATTTAGCGTTTTTTAAGAAATGGAAATTGTTGTGCTTGTTGTTCTAGTTAAGAGCTTTTCCACCCATAAATTTTAGAGAAGACTGTGTTGGGCCTCATGAACAAAATGAACGTGAAGCCTTGGTCTCCATTGACCATCAAGGCATCAACCATGGTTTAAAGTTTAACCAATATTGCAGCTTGGTTGAATCAACTTTCAACTTCAAGCATATAGCACACCAATCCCACTTTTTTGTTTCCATGGCATCTCTCCATACATTTTCCTTGCACTAAAATAATGTTTTCCTTTCAGTTAGCAACATCCCGCTGGACCCGGATTGGGACCAAAAAAATTTAGTGTGGGATTCGGACCCGACCAAAAAATTAAAATATATATGTATTTAACTATATATAAATATATTTTATATATTAGGACCCGAAAAATATTATCAGACCTGGACCCGAACCCAAATAGTATCCGGGTGCAAGATTTGGACCCAGACCTAACCCATCAAGTCCAAATTTTTGACCCATATCTGGACTCGGATCAAGCCTACCCCTCGAGTCCCTGGTCTGGTCCGTGTCCATTGCCACCCCTTCTCTCTCACGCTTCCAATTTATTTTGCCAAACTATATATTAGCAACTTCAATAGTATCCCCATGAAATTTGGGATACTATAATCCAATGAAATGTGATCACAGACAAATGTTGAAATCACGTTAGACTTGGATTGTCCTCAAAACCAACCAACTTTCTAAAGTATGTTTTTGTGGTTGCCACCATAGCGGAATAACACTATTTGGGTAATAACACAAATCAAAACCGATAATAAATTGGTTTTGTTCCAAAAAGTCAGATGAAAAAAATGGGTAAAAATCATGCATTTCCAAATTTTAGCTGAGTTGGATAATAATAATTTTTGTCCTTACATACTTGACATATTCTTATTAAACATCTCAATCATGTTCACTTTATTCTCACAACACAAAACATATAATGGATCTATTGAGAGTTTGGGAGCATAATGAAATGACAATAACAATGCTAAACAAAAGAACTGCATTGGCAAATAACACGAATTGTAACCCAATTTATAAGATTCTTGTTAGAAGAGATAAAAGACCCTCAATATAGGATTTCAATTAATTAAGTCATAAAAAACCCAAAAAATGTGAAACAACGGTCCTCATTTGTGTTGTATATGCCGAAGAAATAACAAAAATTGAAAATGATAAATTAATCGCGCTTTTGTATATATAAAAGAAAACTAAATGTTTCACCCAACATTCCTGGTTTCCTAAGACTTTAGTTGTGAATGAATCTCTCTCTACTCAAGATTTAGAGAAAAATAAGATTATTCATTACTCATTAGGATAATTTTCGCTGACTCTCCCTTTTTATTTTGAGATATATTGCTGGTTTGATACATTATTTTTTTGGGAATATATTGCTAATGTTTTTATTAGCACACTTTTTAAATGAATATGTCAGTGAAATTTTTTTAAGGGGTTTTTTATTAAACAAATCTTAACTTACCCCACTTTTAATGTGTTTGGCTCTAAGTAGAAATTCAAAGATATCCAATCAATTAAGAGAATAAAGTTTCGATATAGTTAAACATAATAAGTTTTTTTACAATTTTTTTTTAAAGAATAAAATATGGATTTACATATGCTCCACTAAAAAAATGATTTTTTGAAGATATTTTTAGATACTCGGAGTTCTTAACGAATTTCAAAAAGTTAGAGATCAAAAGGATGTTTTCAACCAGAGTTCAGTTGTAGCATGTAGTATGTGGGCATTCATGGGTAGTGCCGCAAGTGTTAGTGTATATACCAGTCAAAGGTGTTTGTACTTTGGTCTAAAAATGAAACATAGTCAGTCTCGTCTATAGTATTTATTATTTTCACCCTTTTAGATATATTTTAGCCGACCTCAAATAGTTGATAAAAGACTATGACGATGATGATGATCTTTCTAGATATATTTTATATAATTCCGTTCATTTACTATGCTTTGATGCAATGATTGTGTCGAAGACTTCTAGTTATAAGTTCACATTGCACAAATATCATTTATAATTCATTGAACCATCTTAAATCCGTCTCTAAAGTGCGCTTTTGAATCCTTTCCTGGATTGTAATATCTGAACGCACCATCACATATTTTCATTTGTTGATTTTTGCATTATTGAATTGAAGAAATTTGGTGATTTTGATTTCATGCAGTGCTCTAGAGTATTGATTTCCATTTTTTTGCCTCACAAACCTTTTATTTTTATCTTATTTTTTATTTTTTTTGTCAAGTTTGCCTTACATGATTTTATATATTTATTTATGAAAAAGAATACAACGAGACCATGTACTTTTGGAACAAGGTGGTCATAATTAAGATTGACAATTGTATGGTTGCATTTATTTCATTAACCAAACTCAAGATTCAAAATAAAATTTTATCGACCTTTGTGACACACCCCAACTATCAGATTTCACACTGGATGGTTATAAGTAATTGTGATCTTATTGTTTCAAAAGTAAATGATCTCGTTATATACAATCATTTTCTTTATTTATTGATACGTCAACAATGGAAATAGAGGGTGGGACGTTTTTTAAGGCACCCGCCCCCTTAACCACTAATGCCCCGACCCCATTCCCGACTTACACGATTTTATCAATATTTATTTTTTTTATTTGATAGTTTTTCCATGAATTATGATAGTTTAGGTCTTAATGTGCATTTGTATTTATTTGTGGGGCATCCACGTACACAAACTCTGTCCACTACTTTGATATTTTAGAATTAAATTAAAAAATGCGAGTAAAATGTTAAATTGTTCATCTCGCCTTTGATAAATTTCCCTATAGTATCCCACCATGATATGATTTTTTTGCTCTAGAGGTGCAACATTTTTCTCAAGGAAATGCGGACTCATAAGCCCAAAACACACACTTTGAAGGATGCCAATCTCAATACCTGGCCCATGGGCTTCCAATCCGCGCCTACTTTTATGCAAGCTCGAGCTTCCCTAGGGACTTGGCCTAGTTTTGCCAGGCTTTTTGGTCCTGTTAGAGCGCCTGGCTGCGCTTAGGGCTTGGCATTGTTTTCAAAAAATGGGTCTAGGCCAACCCTAGCCCATTACCAACCGAAAAAATATGCAGTGGGTTGGGTCCAAGTCCACCATGGTCCGGCTAGTAGGCGACCATACTTCTGCATTGTTAATAGTGGCAACGGGTTGGGCTTGACGACCTGGACCTGACCGGACCTGAATTCACCGGCTTGGACCCGATCCGGCCAAAAAATTAAAATAACTATATTTCATATATTGAGACCCGAAAAATATTACCGGACCCAAATTCGAAACTAAATAGTGTTCGGGTCCAAGATTTGGACCTAGACATGACCTGATGGGTCCAATTTTTAAACCCATACTTGGACCTAGATCGGGTATACCACGGGCCCAAATTCATTACCACCCCTACTCTGTTGTACATGGAGGCTTTACTTGAAATCTTGAATAGTTGGGCATATTGTTTGAAACCTAGTAATATGGAACGGGAATTATCAATCTGGGAATTCCCTTGGACTGCCCAGGATCGAATTGGTTCTTGGAAGGTATGGAACCCAACCTGGCTCTCCCCTAAAACCCGTTTTTTATTTTTTTATTTTTTATTTTGTTATTTGAACCGTATTTAATTTATTTTAGGAAAATTGTTTCCCGTTATCCTAAATATCCACAAATCTCTATTTAAATTGAAATTTTATTTTATATTATTTTTTTAATATTTTTCTGAATTGCTAATTCAACCCAATTTTGAGTATTCACAATTCTGGATTGCTAGTCCAGCAGCTACTTATCGCATTCATTTTTAGGGTATGGACACAATCGTATTTGAGGTAATCGTTATGGGCAAATTTGTTTTAATATTATATTTATTTAATTAAATTGTTGAAAAATAGTACAAAAGTAAATGAAATCGCGGGAACAAGGCTCAAAAAAAGGGGCAAATCTCACCAGACCAGGTACTGTTAAAAAATTTTAAAAAATATATTTCGAATTTACTCTGTATATAATTTTGTATATATTTATATAGTTATTAAATAATATATTTAAAAATCTTTATTCGGATACATTTGAAGGGGAAAACTTATTTCATTCTATATTTGCTATTAATAAATTTATAAAATTACAAATTAAAGAAATTGGAATGAATTTCGTTACATAATTTACTTGTTAATCGTATTTTTTTTTAGCAATACTTGCATTTTTTAAATTTAGATTTCTTAAATATGCACCATCAAATTGAAATTGACTATGATCATAATTTTATTTAACACGCTCTCAATATGTAGGCTGTTTTTGTAAATTTTCACTTAGTGGTTTTTTCATGTAAAATTTATATTTTTGGTAACTGTTTTACACGTTTCAGAAATTAATTATAACCATTTTTTCCATTTTTTCGGAATATCATCAAGTTTCTGATTTCCTAAAAAAAAAATCCTGAATTTTGTGTGGTTCCCATGTTATTAATTTATCATTTTATCTTAAAGTCCGTAATCAAATAATATTGATCTATTTCTATATTACCAGTACTATCTTATAGTCTCGCTCATCCACTTGATCTAATATTGCTTTTTTCAAATTTTCTCAAATTGAATGACGTGATCTAATGTTACTTTTTTCAAATTTTCTGAAATTTAATGTGTGTTGTTATTATTATTATTTTTTAAATTTCTGTAATTTGTTATTGTTTTGGGATAGTTTAACAAGGTCCAAAAATCACATCCCTGTATAATTTGTTGTTAGAGAAAATCACATCCCTATATAATTTGTTGTTAGCCAAGTTATCTCTCTCTGTGCATTTTGATGCATTTTAGAAACCCAACATGCAGTTTTGAGCCAAAACAATCAGAAAACATGAAAGCCCACATGGATGACTGTGTAGACAACTGCGAAATCAAGCTGGTCAGTGAATTACTACTAATTTTATTTCAAGCATTTCATCTCTATCTTTTATCTTTCGAAAAAATTTAACCCTAAACCCGAAGTGGTAACATGTAAGATGTGTGTCAAATTGTAGAGAGAGAATCCACAAAGGCACAAGGACAAGATTTACATAGGTTGTGGAGCTGGGTTTGGGGGAGACAGGCCTCTGGGTGCTCTTAAATTGCTTGAAAGAGTCAAAACATTGGACTATCTTGTTATTGAGTGTTTGGCAGAGCGCACGCTTGCTGATCGATACCAAATTATGATGTCTGGTGGTGATGGCTATGATTCTCGCAGTACGTACATTTCCTCTATCCATTTTTTTCAAAAGAAAACTGGTCCAATTCACTAGAGTTGCACTAGATCGGGAGGCAGGCGATCTCGGGCTGAAAAATCCCAGAATCACTAGTCTTCCCATATTTTTCATAATTTTTTAAATTTCTCTTATTAAAAGGTTCCCAGTCTGACTCAGAATCCCTGTCAGACCTCGGGGACTCGGGCTCAGGACCATGGCGAGTTTGAGCTGGGGTTCCTACTTTTTAAACACTGCCTCCATCCATTAATTGTCATTCTTTATTGGACCATCATTAATCACCATCAAGTATTTCTCTTTATTCCATGGATCATATTCTTAAATAGGCTATGGTCATCACCATCACTACCAACACTGCTATCACATCATTGCTTGTGAAATCGCAGTATCATTCATTAGGAAGATGTTACAATTCTTATTTATGTTATTCAGTGGATGTGTTCACCATAGTTGTTTGAATTTCAAATGAAAGGCAGCTTTGTTGAAACTGAGAAATGGTGAGCTTTGCTGATTTTTTGTTGAATGGGTGTTATTCATGAGTTATGATAATTGAGTTTCTTCTTGGGAGGTCTTTGATAGTAATTGGAGGTTATTATAAGTACAATTGAGTTGGTTTTTATTTAGTTTTGGAATGAGACTCTACTGAGATGAAAAGTATATGGAGCCATGACGTGTTTGTTACACCATTGAGTTGAATGAAAATGCAGTTCAATTGGTTTTACATTTAGAGTTAGAGTCTGCTGAGATGATACGCATTTGGTTGTACATTTAGAGTTTGGTCTTTTTTTTTGCACCTTTTTTTAATGAATGCCAAAATGCAGTTTCTGATTGGATGCATTTGCTTCTTCCATTGGCTGTTGAGAGAGGAATCTGCATAATTACCAACATGGGTGCAAGTAAGTAATGATTATATTGTTATTATATCTACCCAAAAGAGAGTTATATTGTATGTTTCAATTTGCAATATTGTGGACTGGTAATTGAGTCTCCCTGTGTGTTTTGTTCTTCTTTTGATTGTCTGGCTGAAGTGGATTCACTTGGTGCACAAGAAAAAGTTCTCAATGTAGCCAGCAATTTGGGCCTTTCTGTTACTGTTGCTGTTGCTTATGAGTGCAATCAGCTCGAACCAGGTTATTCTCCTTGTACTTAATTTAAAAAGGGAGTTTGTTTATTTGACATTTTTAATAAAAATAAGTCTGTTTGGTTTCTTTAAGTACATACATGTCAAATCTCTGCATGGAATATTCTCCCTTTTACGAAGTTTATTGTTTACAGCTTGCAAGGGTTGAAGTAGTCATTTGTTGTTAACTTTCCCAATGGAACCAAAATGAAAAGCACAATATCTGCACAGTGAAATCCTTGTTTGCTTAAATAGATCTTCCTAAGATCTCCTCCAGTGTGGTCAGGTGTGACCTGTGGTGGGTTCCAGTTAGTTTGGATAGTGTAACAAACTAGCAAAAAGAGAAGAACTAACTAGACCTATCCATTCGAGCCAAGGCCAAACCATATGACATGTTTGGTCTGCTTTACTAAAGTATAAACCAATCCGTGAGCCAAAACCAGGCCTCACCAACGCATAGGCAAATTAACCTAGTTCATTAGTATTACTGAAATATCAAAATGTCAATGAATGCGGTCCTCCTGTGATTCAATGATAAGTGTCAAATCGAGAGGCATGTAGCTACGTACACTGTAAATTCTTCTTGAGTGACTCGAGATGCTGGCCACGAATATTGTAACTGTTTGTCTATGAAATTGATTACAGCTGACATGAAAAAAAAAGATAACAGAGTCAGGTCTATCTTTAAAAACTTTTCAAGATAAGTTATGAGCATTTGTGTCAAAATCTATTTGTATGGTTCTCTTCAGAAACAGGTATCCTTAGCATTTCTGTTTATGAATTTTTTTTTATTTTTTTATTACACAGGATTGAGACTGCTACATATATTCCATCTTCTGCCTTTTGTCAAATTTTCTTTTGATAGTGACTAACTTTAGGTTTAAACTTGATTTCATCCTTCAAATGATATAACTTTTAAAGTACTTGGAACCTAAGATGCCCAGGTATAGGAGTGGAAAAAGACATGGATATCATCATCACTACCATCCAAGCCTTATCCCAATTATTTGGGGTCAGCCGGAAAAGGACATGGATGTGGAGAATGAAAATGCCACTCGTCATTTCTCAAGATCCAGGATATGGAAATCGAGTATCCTATCCGACACACATCGATAGATGTACATTCTGTCTTGTTTATAATTTTTTTTTATGCATCTTACACATTGATGCATTTGTACACCACATCATAATGCATAATACTATCTTTTATTTATTATTTAATTTTAATGCTTGTCTCATTTTATATTTACAAGTATTCTGGCAGTGTTTGGTAAAAGTATAGTATTGACTTGATACGGCATCGATATGTTACGTATATACAAGTATCCATGCATCATATCTTGGAATTAGATCTTAGGCTTATTATTTTCCAAAATGATATCTTTTCTTTCTCCCTCTTTATAGTAGCCAACTCTTATGTTTTCTCTTTTCATCTTTTTTTTTTGTTTTAATTTATTGCTTCTCATGTTTTTCATCATTTTCAGGGTCAGCAGTTTCATCCACAAGATCCGGTGACATGCTGGGTGTAAGAGTCTCATACACCTTTATGACCCTTGGGTTTTCATTTAATTCTGTTCCAGCTTGGTGGATACTGATAATACCATAAAACATAGAGACATATTCAGTTTGTAAAATATTTAGATTGGCATCATAACTGATATGTCTAGAGCTGATTTCCTACATCAATAATTATACTCATGTATTTACTTATAGGAGATACCATCAGGATGCTTACTTCTCGTGCTTCTATCTCAGTTACCAATGTTCCTGACTCAGTGGCTGTACAGTCCTTTTTGTGTGTGAAAAGATACTTTGAACAAGTCTGTTTCTCTTGTAGCTTGCATTTTTGCTCTTTCACATTTCTTCCAAAATTGTGTTATCATAATGCTGTGTGATTGATTGTATGGCACATCTTAATTATAATTTGTCTTGATAATTAATGCCTATGAATTTTAATAAAAGTTTGTTTCCACATTGCCTGAGTCTTCAAGTATGTCATAGTTTATAAAGGAAGTACATCTCTAGAAGCCATGTGGTTTCACCCTATTTCAATGTCTATATCTATTATATAGAAGTTGCCTATCCTTTCTTTAATAGTATTACTGAGATGTGGATGTATCCCTATAATGTTTATTCTAATTAGTTTTCTCCATTGAGCCATCTGATTATGTATTTGAAGGGAGTTAGCACTTACCTTGGGGCAGCTCCTATTGTACATTGCCTGGAGAAGTATAAACCAGATGTTATCATAACTTCACGGGTTGCTGATGCCTCTTTATTTCTTGGTCCAATGGTGAGTTAGCATTATGACCATGATGTCATTTATATTTATTCCTATTGGGTATTCTAAATTTGATGCTGTTCATATGGAATAGAAATTTGGTGTATCGTAATTGGCTTCAACTGTTGAAGATATTAATTTAGAATAGATGTATTCGTGGGCTACTAGATTTTGCTGTAATACCATAGCAATTGACTCTTTGATATTGTTCACTGACACTAAAATCTTACCTTATGTTGGTACGAGTCTTTAATGTTTACAAGAACTTCATTTGGACAAGTCAATCTATATGTGTTTTGCAAGTTTGCCTGCTTCCATGTGTGTGTGAGCACATGCCTGTCTGGGATAGATAGGTAGCCAGCGGTACAAAGAAATATTTGTTGAAAAAATTAAATCTAATATAGTGTTCGTCTCTTCCATTGAAGATTGTGGCACAGGTAGATACTCAGTAATTATCTATGAAACCATTTACATGGTTACAATCACTGGGAACTATTGAACAAATCATCTGTGGGCTTCATGTCATGTCCAATTGTAGTGGCATCTTTAATTAATTCTGTATTGGATAATGTTTGATGTTTGATATAAAATTTAGTTTCTTTTGTACAATGGAGAACTTCAACTATGACAATGTTTGATGATGAGTTGGTCATGAAACAGTCAAGATGTAGTAAGCAAAATAACGTACATGAAACAGTCAAGATGTTGTAAGCAAAATAATCTACGCCATTATTTGGGCTATGGTTTATGTGGTCCATAGTTTATTAGACACCACTTCTTTAGAACTCCATGTAAAAGTTGAATTACATATGAGAAGTAATAGCCTTTTTGACGGGTCAAACTTAGGTATATGAGCTAGGATGGAACTGGAATGATTTTGATCAACTAGCTAGAGGATCTCTAGCAGCACATCTTCTTGAGTGTGGTTGTCAGCTCACTGGGGGTTATTTCATGCATCCAGGTAAGTGATTTGGTTATGATTAAATTTACTTTCAAACTTTCTGAGCTGATCTGGCCTTTCTGTAGCTTCATTTATGTTTCAATCTCCTATGACTCTGTACAGACCAGATTTCTGTTCTTTTCCAAGCATTGCAAAATGCAATGCATGGCCATAGCATATGACCTTTAAGAGAGTGAAAGAGACCTTAGATACTCACAATCCAAAAAGTAAAAAATAAAAAGAAGATGGAGATAAGTGCTCAGGCTTTGTCTTAGTGCAGGTGACAAGTACAGAGATTTCTCTTTCCAAGAGCTTCTGGATATGTCCCTTCCATATGTGGAAGTTGGTTATGAGGGAGATGTTTGTGTTGCTAAAGCAGAAAATAGTGGAGGTGAGATAAGTTGTAGCACTTGTGCAGAACAACTTCTTTATGAGGTTGGAGATCCCAGTGCTTATATTACTCCTGATGTGGTGAGTTAAGCATATTTGTTGATTTGTAACTCACAATCATGGAGTTTCAGTGTTTTATTTCATTATTTTTTTTCAACTGTAAAAAAGCAAAGTACTTTTTCCGAACTGCAGGTTGTGGATTTTCAAAATGTCACTTTCCGCCAGTTGTCAAAAGATAAGGTTCTTTGTGCTGGGGCAAGAGTCTCCAGTGTCAAGGCCCCAGAAAAGCTTCTTCAGTTGGTCCCAAGGGTAATAATGTTTTCTTCTTTCTTAAGTCCTTCGGAATATGTTAGGCTAGAGGAAAAGGGAAGTTTTTATTCACCTTTTGTTTGTTTATTCTAGTTCAATATAGTTCCAGTAGCATCTATTATCTACATTATGCACTTAGATGAACTTTTTGATAATTTTATAATTGCTGCTGGTACTTTTAGGGTATTCTCATATTTTGTGGTTTATAACTGATATTTCTGGTGTCTAATTATGTCTTTGTAAGGATATACTGGTTGTTAAAGTAATCGGTTTCGCTGAATAACTTTTGGAATTTTTTTTTCCCTTTTCATTGCTTTTGTGGAGGGAGGTCAGCAGTGGGTTCAAACCGTGTATGTTGTGTAGCAATTGTCAGCACCCTAAGCAAAGAAGCCAGTTCCTGAATCCCAACTTTGGAACATTAATATCTGAATTGAAAGTTTGTGGGAGTATGTTGTTGAGAAATAGCCAATCTAAATTTGCAATTGCAAGGATGAGGTTTTAATCTAGTAGAATTTGATTATGGTCTTTTTTGAGTATAATGTAAGTGATATTTATATAAGTTATTGAGTTGCTGATAAACATAAAGAGAGGAAATGGAAGGGGAGCAAGGGAGAAAGGGATGGATCTTTTCATTCTTCTACGCATCTTTAGAACTTGGTTAGTGGACAAGTCCCTTAACATATATGTCATTTAAATAATACATATCATTCTGGAGACTGAGGCATTGTTTCTTTGCTGCCCCAAATCATGCTTTGGCACTGTTGGGGTGGCATTTTAGTTGATGGACAAAATGTGGTTCAAGGGCTCCCAATTTGGATTCCCATTTAGGTGTGCATACACTAAAAAAACCGCCATTTTGTGTTTGAGACAAAAACTGAATAAACGAGTTCGTATCCCACTTGCAAATTGCTACATTGTCTTGGATACTAAATGCGTATTGTCCAAAACATGTATAGTAGCGAGAGTAGCATTGGAAAAACAATGTAAATATGGTTATGTGGTTATATAGCTATCTAGGATATATATAATGTATTTAAATATTTAGATGAAGCATAATTTTAGGAGAAACTAGAGGGAAAATAAATTCCGATAAGGAAACTTGGTGGTAGAGTAATGAGGGTCTGAAGTCCAATCATGTTATAAAACTTGGCAATGTAATAGAAATGATCAAAATTGAGAAGAATATAAAAATACCAAGAAAAACACTAAGCAAAATATTAAGAAAGGCTAAACTTAAGGCATATGATAATCTATACATCAAACTGGGAATAAAAAAAGTAAAAAAGATATCTTCAAATTAGCAAAAATGAGAGAAAAATATAGGGATCTAGACCATATTAAATACATTAAGAGTGAGGATCAAAGGGTCTTGGTGAAGAATAAGATGTCAACAAAAGGTCGAGAGTTTGTTTTCAAATATTATTAAATGACAAATACAATGGAAACACAACAGCAGAAAGAAACGTTGGCATAAATGAGGGCGGAGGTCATAGATACATTCATAGGATTAGGATTTCAGAAGTAAAAGATACTTTGAAGAGGATGAAGATAGGAAAGGCTTTTTAGGACTAGATGATATCCTGATAGAGGTTTGGAAGTGCATGGGAGAGATCGGCATTGATTGGCTAATCAAGTTGTTCAACAAGGTGTTGAGAATAAAGAAATGCCAAATGAACAGAGAAAAAGTATTGTGGTACCTATTTACAAGAACAAAAGAGACATACGAAATTGTATGAACTATCGAGGGATCAAACTCATGAGCTATATATTATGAAGCTGTGGGAGAGAATGATTGAGCAACGACAAAGGCATGAAAGGAGTGTCTCAGAAAACCAATTTGGTTTTATGCCGGGGAGGTCAACAATTGAGGCCATTTTCCTACTTAGCCAACTGATTAAGAAGTTTAGGGCGAAGGGAAAAGACCTCCACATGGTGTTTATTGATCTAGAGAAAGTTTATGATAGAATACCTCAAGATTTAATTTGGTAGGTATTGGAAAAGAAAGGAGTCTCTAAATATATAGACTTGGTGAGAGATATGTATGAGGCAACACTAACTAGTGTGCGAACAACTAGTGGAGAGACGAGTGAGTTTTCAGTGACAATAGGTCTACATCAGGGCTCAGCATTGAGCCCATACCTCTTTGTCTTAGTTATTGATGACTTAACTAGGAACCTGCAAGATGAGGTACCATAGTGTATGTTGTACGTGGACGACATAGTTTTGATTGATGAGACCCGAAGCAGTGTCAACACAAAGTTAGAACTTTGGAGGGATGCTTTAGAATCTAAAGGTTTTAAATTAACCGTATTAAGATAGAGTATATGAAATGCAAATTTAGCAATAATAGGGATAGAGACGAGGAAATAGTTGAAGATTTATGGCCAAGAAATACCAAAAAGAGTGCACTTTCGATATCTCAGGTCGATAATCCAGGAAAATGGAGAGATTGAGGAAGATGACGTATGTAGAATTAGAGCTGGGTGGGCGAGGTGACGATGTGCAATAGGAGTTCAATTTGATCACTGCATACTATGAAGATAAAAGACAAGTTTTATAGGACAATGATGAGACCAGCTTTGCTTTATGGGGCGGAATGTTGGGCGGTCAAGAAATAATATACCTAAACGATGAGTATAGTTGAGATGAGGATGTTGAGATGGATGAGTGACAAGACAAGAGATAGAATTCGAAATGATTACATTCGGGAGAACTTAGGTGTGGCTCCAATAGGTGATAAGATGAGAGAAAGTAGACTTAGGTGTGTGCACTGCAGACCCAGTACAATACCTGTTAGAAGGTGCGAGTTAGTTTAAATAGAAGGCTGAAAATAGGCAAGGGGTAAGTAGGGTCAAAAGGACATGGTTGGAAGTAGTTAGAAAAGATATGGCAACTTATGGCCTCACTGAGGGTATGGCCTTTCGTAGAGCAGACTGATGGACCAAGATTTGTGTAGCTGACTCCAAATAGTTGGGAAAAAGCTCAGATGATGGTAGTTATAAGGAATGTCCTAAAGAAACACCCATTCACACATTAAATTGGGAGCTGATTTGAAACTGCCATCATCAGTTCCTTCTTATTTCATTGTAGATATATTTCACAACAGTGCACCAGTTCATTTAATTAGTAGCTGGAATCAAAGTAGGGTTCTATATACTCATTGTGGTTCTAGTTGTTGTAGTTGTTGTTGCTGCTGCTGTTTGATGTTGCTCTTGTTGTTGTTATTCTAGATTATGAAACGATTTGAGCATTCCATTTATGTTTGTTGGTTATGGTAAAATTAGATTCTTAAATTGCACTCCTTCAATATTTGTTGACTCTTGATATTTGCATTGTTTGGGCTTTCTATCCCTTCTCAATCATTTTTTTCCTAGGGAAACGTACAAGGTATTTTGGGTTTGGGGTGAGGTTCTGTACCGTTTGAATTGCAAAAAAATAGTGGCAATTTTGTTGAAGTCATACATATGGGATGCAATGTTGAATAAAAGTGTGTTGGGTGCATTTTGAAGGCTGATTTTGCTTTTATATTCATATGTATCCTTTTCAGAAGCATGGATTATCAGCTTCAAATGTTACCAAATCCCAAGTTCAATTTGAGTATCGATATAGGCATTGTATTATTGTATAGGACTCTGGTTGGAAAGGTTGGGGAGAGATATCTTATGGAGGGCATGGATGCGTAAAGCGTGCTGCTGCTGCTGAGTTTCTTGTAAGTCCATCCACTGGAACATTTCTCACAATGTGGTTTTCATTTCTTTGATCATGTTCTTCTGGGGAGGTACACATACCAGTGGTGTACAGTGTATTTGTTACCACAGATTTATCCACCATTATGTGGCTATGATGGATGGTGGAGTTTAACCATACCCATGGCTGAACATTCATCGCTAAGAACTATGGTAAACCGTCACCATCCATTATGGTTTAGTATTGCTTAGGTTTTTAAAGCCCTGTGATCCATATCTGGAATTATCGACCCGGATCGGTTTGGTGGGTGGACGATCTAAGTCCCCACCTACGTTAATCCCCATGATTTCATTTTTTATCAGTTTTTTAACAGATTCGTTCACCAGTTTGGCCAATCGGGATTGTTGATCTGGCTGATCCAGATTGAAACAATGAGTGGGAGACCAAAACCCAATTCTGGGTTTGAAAACACTGGTTTTTTATTGGGATTGGATATTACCCATTTGCTTGATTGGGTCATTACTCACGTGAGTATATTTTGCTCATGTGTTGTCATTGCATCATAAAACAAATGTGCTCTTTAATCGTCAATATGCTTTATAAGTTTGCGACATCAATGATATGTATATATTTGTAGTAAATGAGCAGTAGACAATGTTGCACTTTACATGAATCAATCAAGAAAAAAAAATCCATACGATGGCTATTATCTTTTTTTTTGCCAAATGGTGGAAACAATTTTTTGAATGAAAGTGTACCACCTCCAATAGATTATGGAAATAGTCCACTGGATAATGGCGCTCTGATGAAATGGTGGACAGAGATGAAGACCCAACAGAACAGGATATGACTCGTGTTGGTCCCACTCTATCACTCTCCATTCATTCATAGGATGCTCTTGGTTCCAAATATTCATAGTCCATTGAACTATAGTATATATGACTATATAATTAATCTTATAAAGTGGACCATTTGTATAGGTTAGATCTTGGACGGAAGAAGGATTATCTGGTGTTCAGGATCGTATCATTTCATATGCCATTGGAGTAGATAGCCTGAAGGCAAGTAGCATACACGACCGCAATTTGTCCATGGAAAACTATATGGATATTAGATTGCGCATGGATGGGCTGTTTGAATTGAAAGAGCATGCTCTTCATTTCATCAAAGAGTTTCTAGCTCTCTATACAAATGGACCTGCAGGTGGAGGGGGAATCAGGTTCGTACTTATTTCTGTCCAAATGTTTGTATTCCTTGGACTAAATTTTAGAGGGTGGTGAAAAGGCTTATTTTGTCTATCAAAGGAAAATTTCTCATTTCTTTCCATACAAGAAATTCCAATCTTGAAATATTTTCCCTTTATAGAGTGGCAATGTATACTATGACCCAATGGACTATGGAAAACCGTAGTCCATTGTGGTCCTCACCATCTATGAAACAAAGGAAGGTGTTAGAGTCCTACCAATGGGGTCTTATTAAGGCAATATCCTTTACATTATGGAATTCCAAAGTTATATTTGTGTAAATATCTTATTCTTAGGTAATTATTCCTGTTCTGAACTATTTAATGTTTTGGCTAATGGTAGTTTTATATTATGAGAGGTTTTTGTATTATGAGAGATACCGAGTGATCCCCCATTTTGAAATGCAGCACGGGGCACAAGAAGGAGGTGATTCTTCAAAGAGAACAGGTGAATTGGTCATTTTTACTATTGGGATGGGTGTAATTGGTAACCTTGTCTTTTAACACTGTTTATACAGTCAGCAACCAATAAATTGTGTTGTAGATATTTAATTTAACTGACAATAACGGAAATTTCTAACTCATTCGGGATTGACCATGAACGCAGTTTTGCAATTTAGGTACAAAAAAGTTGGCAAAATATTATGGATTCAGATTGTCCCTACTAAAAGACTTGGCTGTAAAACAATAAAGATGGAACTAGTCATATATTGATGTAAGGGACTGCCTTTCAATTCAATAGTAGTGTGAAAGGCAATTGGGGACGAAGATTATGCAATGCATCAATGACTATGTTATTGTAATATTATACTTTACATTTGTGTTGGGTGTGCCTATGTGCTCATCCGCATTTGTGTTTGCACTTCACACACAAACGCACACTATAAATTTTCAAGTCCATATTGATTGTTTTAGGCCCTAACTTCTCAGTATTGGATACGCCTACTCCCATTAGAACCACCATCTCTCTCTCTCTCTCACACACACACAAACAAATGCATGCACTGTCTGTGTGTGCATGCATGCATGTGCACACACTTTTCTTTATATATGCTTCTAAATTAATTTCCAAGTTTGATTGCCTTGTCTTTTTCAATGATTGGATGAATTGCTTGTTTACGCAGGTCCCACGTGAATCTGTATTTTGGCGCACAAATGCAAAACAATATGAAATTTCACTACTTCCTGCTAAAGGTCAGATGTATCTTGAGAAAGCTCATCTTGGTACCCATTCTCTTGTGCTACCCATGACACTAAACTATCGCTCTAATGCTTTCATGGAGTTGTTCCCTAAAAAAGATGGTCCTCTTGAGCTGCCACACCCAGCTCCATCTAATCAAGAGATATCTCTATATGATATAGCCCATAGCAGGGCTGGGGATAAAGGAAATGACTTGAATTTCTCTCTCATTCCTCACTTTCCCCAGGATATTGAAAGGTTGAAGGTGGTCATAACCCCAAAATGGGTGAAGAGTGCAGTCTCACCTCTATTTAACACCTCCTTATTTCTCTCTGCCGAGACCAAACAAGAAAGAAACAGTTGGGTTGATGAACATTTAAGTGTAGAGATTTATGAAGTCAAAGGAATTCAAGCTCTAAATGTTGTGGTTCGGAATGTTCTAGATGGGGGGGTCAATTGTTCTAGAAGGATTGATCGCCATGGCAAGACATTCTCAGATGTTATACTGTGTCATCACATCGTGTTACCTCCATGATCTCAGGCCATTCTAATTACACTTTTCCATATATAGTCCAATGGGCTACACAGGAAAATAGTCTATTGGGGTAACGACAGTCCAATGACATGATGGATGCCCGGGTCCCTCTCCCTCTCTCTCTCTCTCTCTCTCTCTCTCTCTCTCTCTCTCTCATCACTGTCCAAATATTGGATGGTCATTACTCTAGTGGACTATGGTTTTTCATTGTTCATTAGACTATAGTGACTTGGCCTTCTTTTTTTCAGGCTACAATATTTTGTTGTATAATTTTATTTTCTGGAATTCCCCCAGAAATCATGATTATTGTCAATCTATGTAAATTAAACCAGAAACTTTTTTGGTAACTCTTATGTAATTTATCCTTTATATTGCTTTTCGGAATTCGTACAATTTCCACAATGGGCAGCAACTGAACCAATTGCCATAGTTGCAGTAATCCGATTGTGACTACTGGTCACAAGTTATCGAATAAATTATACAGTCAACTTGAGAAAAGAACCAATGTATAGCTCATTCCTCAATTGATGATTTTGTACTCGTCTAGCACTAAACCACCATTTCATTTTGAGTCCATATTTAAGGTATATTTCTAAAGGCTGGTGGAAAATATTCGAAACTGCGAACCAATTTTGGGAAATCCGTCAATATCAATGTCTCCCTTAATGCTTTTTTAAATCCATCTACTTAGTGAGTTACACTGAAGTTCAATTTCTTTGAACATGAGGCATAACTAACTCAAATTCACCTTTTTCTTTTGCAGGCTCGCGCATTCCTAGTTCCGCTTCAAGTATTCAGTACCTATGGACTTTGGTTTTCTTGTATTCGAAGCAAAGTGTTAAGCTAGTTTATTTGAAATCGTTATTTTTCAAGGCATAATAATTATCAATTTGAGTAAAAAAACCAAAAATATAAATATCTACTTCTCATCAACAAACTATGTTGTTTGCCGTATTGTTATCTCAGAGGGAAGTAACTTGCCTGCCAGATCACTTGTTTATGTGTGGCGTTTGAGACATAAGGACTCAAGAAAATGAAAAATATCATATTAAACTAAAACTATTCTGTTTGTTGCATAGGCCTCTTGGTCCTCAAAAGTGCAATTTAAATGAATTCTTATCTTGCTTTCTTGCTTGCCTTTGATTGGCTTTCTTGAATGGAAAATCATTTATTTTAGGGTTTTTTTTTGACAATGTCATTTATTTTAGGTTTTTTCTTTTGCATATTGGTGAATTCTTGTATTGAATCGCAAAGTTACCAACAATTCAAATGTTGTTAGTGGTGATGAAACAGGAGGACGATTTTAGTAGCAGTGCCTACTTTGATCTATCTCTAATAACACCCTAACCTCTCTACCTGGTGCAACACCAAGGGGTTATACCCATTTTAGTTGAGTTGAGCACATATGGCATAGACTCCCAGGAATACACATTACACGTGCTCCATCTGGCAAATGATCTTATGAGAATTCTTTCAACCTGAAATTTTGGGGTTTGCTTCAGAATTACCAGATAGATATTAAGAAAGGGTCCAACTTGAGTTCTTAAACACTTAGATTTAGCTGTCCAAAAATTGGATGGTTGCTATTCAATTGTAGGAGGTAATTTATTTTCTATGCACATATGGAGTGGGTATATATATATATATATATATATATAATGTAGGAAGGGGTGTATATTCTTGGAATTATCAGGAAATGCCTGACCTTGATCCAAGGGGTTGCCACCCACAAATTAGCTGTTGTCCGGCACGAAGCTGGTGAAACATGGACAACGACACTTTTGACCAGAGCTCATCCCTCATACTGAAGAAGAAATCGAGAAGGTAATGGCCATGTATCCTACCTGACTAGCAAATATTATCTCAATAAAAGAGTGGATTGGACAAATCCGGGTCTTCATCGACTTTCACGATATGAACGTTGCTTGCCCTAAGGATAGCTTTCCTCTCCCTATAATAGAGCTGCTATTCAATTCCTCCATGACATGCCAGGCCTTCACCTTCATGGATTGATAGTTAGGGAATAATCGGATAAGGATGGCCCTAGAGGATGAAGATCTCTTGGTTTAGAATTCCCAAGGGGATTTTCTGCTTCAAAGTTATGCTCTTTAGACTCGAGAATGTGGGTGCTACATGAACGACCATCATCTTTGAGGACAATTCCCATGGTTTTTGGGGAAAGCTATATGGATGATCTATTGATGAAATCTCAGGACCGTTTCGCTCATCTGAGAGACCTTAGAATGGTCTTCGACAGCTTCGGGCTCACCAACTCAAGATGAATCCTTGGAGGTTTGCCTTTGGTGTGGCATTAGGAAAGTTTTTGGGTTTTGTCATCAGGCATTGTGGCTTAGAAATCGATTCGGTAAAGATTGGTGCCATTCAAGAGATGCTGCAAACCTGCAGAAACTCAAATCTCTCCGAGGGACGCTTGCTTATATCAGAATATATATATATATAGCAAATCTCATTGGAAAATGTAAACCCTTTTCGAAGTTGAAGAAGAAATGGGTACTCTTTGTATGGGTTCTGGCCTATCAAGGTGCTTTCAATGCTATCAAGGCCTACTCTTGAACCTACTGGTTTTGTTGGCACCTATCCATGGGAAGCTGCTCCTATATGTAGCAGCACTGGTAGAGTCTCTTGGAAACGTGCAATCCCAACATAATGAGGAAGGGGAGGAAATTTGTCATTTTCTTCTGAAGCCACTGGGATATTAGAAATTTGGGCCTGAGATTGTATTCCTCATCAAGATCAACCACGATGAGACCTTCCACAGTGGCTTGGCTATATTCTCCCAATTGGCATGGGGCACCCTCTGAACAAGTCATCCTCCTTCAGAGGTGAGATGGGGCTTTCTATGTCATCACCAGCTTCGGACAATGTGATGCATAGTTTAATGTCATACGAAGAGGATGGGTGCCTTGCAGTTTAATGTCCTGTGGTGAGGACTCTTCGTCTTGTTACTGTTGACTTTTCCTAATTTGATTTGGTTTTAACCCCTTCTTTTTTTACAGAATGTTTATGGTCTAAGGAGACATGGTGGGACCTTTAGTGGTTATCACCATCTGTCCTTTTTACTTTGGCATTACAGTCCATCCCTTTCTAAGGGGATTTATAATGGTTGAAAGGGCATATTTATTCCTCTGGTTCACCTTGAAAGTGATTTGGAATGCTGTTTCCTCAACCCATTCAGTGCTATATAGAGAGGTTTGGATGTGGTGTCCTTGTTAATTTGGATCCCCAATGCCTTAGTAGTTAGTCGGATCTTTTTCGTATATAACTTTCAAGGGAATGCATAGAAGTCGAGGACTTGGATTGGGCTCTTTGAGCTCAATGGTCAAAGCTGTTGTCAGTTCGATCACTTGTGGGAGTATCACAGTCAGAAGTATGATTTTTTCTTCAGCATCCAAATTCCCGAATACCCTTGCAAACGCCTTGTTGACATCATCATGATACAAGTCATCATCCTGGCCTTGGGTCCTGCACTTACTGGGCTCGACCCTGGCTGATGGTTTGCAGTTTGAGCATCAAGCATGCAATTTGGCATGGTTTGCAAGGGAGTACTAGATGATGCAGAATTTAGGCTCGCATCCAGAAGCCTCATGAGACTCTTAGTTTAGGCTCATGCGACTAGAAGCAGTCATCTTTCAAAGATAGTATTTGCCATTAGCATAATGAGAATCAATGGAAGGAAACATTTTCTTGTTTGCATAGACTGCACTATTTCTCATTCCAGCAGTACTTGATTTGTTGTTTGGAGTGGACTCCATTTTCATGCAGCGATGACTGTCCCAGTAGGATATTATAGCGCATACTGATGTCAATGGTATGGTAAAAGACGTGAGAGTCGAAATCTCCTACTTTGAACGTAAAGACTGATGCTTCATATGGATCTTTCACCTGATTGGCCGAAACCCTGAATTGCGAAATATAAAGCTTTAATTTATCAAAACTCAAGCTAAGTGACCCAGGATTAGTGTTCACAAACTCGGTTGGTCAAACCGGAATCGGGCACTGGCCGATCTGGTTTTGGCCGGTTTTAGCGCTCTGGTTGAGTATTTTAATTTTTTTTATAAATATATAAAATCCTCAAAAATAAAGAATTTGTTTGTAATGCGTTTTTTAATGTGTTTTTATGTTTTGGTAAAGATTGGAAAGTGTTTTAGCCATAAATATTTATTTTTATATTTTCCCCTCTTTTTGGGAAAGTTTCAAAAATACCCCTATGCCAAATCGATTTTTTTAAAATCTATT
The DNA here is from genome assembly GCF_054954075.1 of Amborella trichopoda. Lineage (NCBI taxonomy): Eukaryota > Viridiplantae > Streptophyta > Magnoliopsida > Amborellales > Amborellaceae > Amborella > Amborella trichopoda. The sequence continues at coordinate 42,547,157 of NC_142342.1, forward strand.
TTTTTCACTATTTTTCAACTCCATTTGGTTGTTCTTTGTTTAATCAAGCTTGAAATATATTTTTTTCATATTTTTTTAGATTTATTTTGTATTTTTTATTTTTTTAATACTTTTTGGATGGGCCAGGATCTGCTCGGTTAGACATGTTGAACCGGCCAGTTTACCGGTTACTTACAACTGGCCTTTGGCCAATTTCCGAGGCCTGTTCGATTTTTCAAACACTGCTAGGATCCCTAGAGGGAGGAGGTTGATTGCTGACTCCCAGATACACCCTCGTCACTTGTGTAACATAAAGTTTGCTGGGCACCAAAAGAAGGTAGCTGTGGGATTTGCAAAGTAATTGTCATGCAATTAGCAAGGAATGATCAACCTCAATTAGCTCAACTTCGGCATTGCAGTCCCTTAAATGTGTAGGGTCTGTATGAGGACTATTTGAGGTTACTGGACATGAGGGCATCATAGACGCTCAATTTGGCTGAAATCTTAGGTAGATGGGCAATGCCGTGGTATTTTACCCTATGGTCATCTTTCCTTAAGGAGTCTATTTGATTACCACCTTGGTCAAAGATACTAGCTTGAGTTTCCCCAATATTATTTTGGGGGTGCTTGTCGCTCCATTGCTCTATTTCGAGGGGGGCTTAACTTCAACAGTCCTCCCGGACTGGAGATGAATGTGGTCGACCTATTGGAATTAATCTACCTGCATTATCTGAATTATTTGACATCTGGCCATCTTAGCCATGCATAATTGCTAGTCCAAAGCGATTAGCTTTAGCTTTTTTTTTTGGATTTAGTTTTTTAAAGTGTCAATAGGTAAATAGGTACAGGGGTGCTACCGCGACCCAGCTCCTTTCCTATTGTTGAGAGTAAAAGTGGGAGAATAGATGGCAAGGGCATCTTTTGCTCCTCTTTCTGCTTTTTCCTCGTCTTTCGTGAGGACTTTGGGCTTTTTTTCTTTGCTCTTTAGGTTTCAATGGACAGGTCCTTCTCAAATCAACAATTTGGAATCCGACCTGCAAGAGTTCTATACATTGTAACTTGTAACCGATTGTGCTCTTACTTGCTAGTATATATCTCCCAAGTACCTTCAAAGGCAGATGGAGTTTCATAGGACTCTAGAGTTTGATTCCTCCAAACCACCTGGGTCATTTTGAGGGATCTCGGAATCTTGGTTTTGAGTGTGCATCGGTATTTCAGCATGGTGTGCTTGTCCCTTCTCTGTCTCTTCCCAGGGCTTGTCTCTGAACACAATTTTCCCATCGGCAATTCGTTCTCAGAGGAGCCCTTTGGGGTAGCAATCCTCAATAGTATGCCCCAATCTTACAGTGGGAACAACAAAAACTAGGGTTCCCAAACAGTCAGGTGCCTCTGGGATTCTTCGGCTTTGGTAGCTCAATCATGCCTACTTTCATCAGAGGTGTGTGAGGAATGAAGTAGATACCGATCTTATCCTGAGGCATTTCCTTTTGCACCTTGTCAACAACAAACGGTAGATTGGTAGATTCCGACTCCAATTCGGATTCGGAACATCTGCTTTCTGGCTTCATGGGAGAGATGGATCCTAGCTACAACTGCCCTGCCCTTTGTGAAGAAACCATGAACATCGGTTGGTTTTATTGTTAACTTTTTACCCATTTGTTAAACAGAGAATTTTGGCCATATTTAAATGGTGAAGTACTAGGTGGTTGATGAAAACCTAAACCGTTATTTTTATCCCATTTGTTAAAGATAAGCTTTGGCCATATATAAATGGTGTAGTACTAATAGGGTAGATGAAAAAATGTGGGAAACGTTTCCCAACAAGAGGAGAGCAACTTCCATAGGGAGAATATGAAATAATTTTCCTAAAAATAATTCATTTTATAGGACATTTCCATAAAGGATTGGAGATAGTAACAGTCAGTTTAGCCACGAACATTCAAGGGTTCAGAGAATCTGCTGATAAATGATCATCCTTTTGTCCCTAAAGATGCAAATAATTAGAAGGTTCTTTATAGATGCATTATTTTCCTTTGTGATGTCCACAACAATGCCAATGTAATGTTAGATACTTTGGCCAAAAATTACCAGATGTACCCTGTAAATGCCATGAAATTCCTCTGCTTATTGATCAAATATTTCTCACCAAGAACACAAAATGTACCCACATTGAAAAATGAAAATATTTGATTTTAATTTCATGTAATACATGCAACAAAAGTGTTCCCCTAAAGATACTTCTTGTTGAATTTTCCCAATCCAATTTCACTCTTGAATGAATCAGCATCAACAAATGAATACACCAAGAGTTTGGGCATCCTCCAAGAAGAATGTTGATCATCAGTGAATTATGGACCCTTCCACCAAGCTCTTGAAGGTCATAAAATGCCCCCATTTACCTCATGACAAAGAAGCCATCACACAATGCTACACACAAGTACCTCTCATTCCACCAGGCATCCCTCCACCATCCTACACTCATATATACTCCACCATCCTACACTCATATATAGCAAAGCTCTAACCTGTGAAGCCACTTGGTCATATTCACAAGAGTACAACATATAATGGGGTCCCAAGCTAATTAGGCTACAAATACTATACAAGGCAGGCCCAATCCCAACCCAAATACTTGACCTATCTCCCCTAAAATGACCCTAAAAGAGAAAACAAAGAGACCCACAATGATACAGAAAGGAAAAGGAGAAAGAATGTTTAGAATTTTCTACTTTTTGGGGAAGCACAGCTACAACACAAGGCTTGCATACCCTTTAAGTATATGGCATCAAAGGACTTGCCCCTCCTCTTTCTTATCTTTTTGTATTTGGGTTCATCATTCCCAATAAATCACCCCTCCATTTAAAACTATAATGACCCAAGCAAGCTTAAATTTGAGATTTAATGGGGTCTGATCCCTTTTTTTTTTTAATAATAATTTTACCCTCAATTAAAAGGGCTTTTGGGTATAGAAAAGGAAGTCCTGGTAGAAAGGGTCCTTAAGCTGGTCTAAAGGAGGTAAGGGGTTAGGGTTACTATTGCTAGTATTGAGCAAAAGCTCATCCAACAAGCCCATTCCATTCCAATCCCACTCTCTCCATTTGGCCTCACTCTGCACCTCCCTCTCACAGGCCAACTCAGGCGCATGCTCTGAGCAGCTGGAGTCCGTGTAAAGCCTCGGTGCGGAATCTGAGCCCTCCATTTGCATTACATCCAGCTGTGGCTGCACGATTGGAGCTGGCATGGGCCCCACCAGCGGTTTCCGATCCACCGTCGACTCGAGGGGCGGCTGGCCCCACTTGGCCTCCCTTGAGGCCTTTTCAAGGCTCCCTTTCTTGTTGTAAATCCGGCATAGGACCCAATCATCAAGCTGAAAGAGTATAGAAGGGTGAATGCGTTAGAACTACTACCAAGTAAAAATTGAGATATGAGGTCATCAGGACTGAGTACTAGAGACATGCATAGGTAGAAGAGAGAGTTGTGGAGTAATATATTTGTTATGACTAGTGTTTGATAAATCAGCGAACAGACTGAATTTAGGTGATTCGGCCCAATATATATATATATATATATAATCCTAAAAAATAAAGAATTTGTATGTAATGTATTTTTAAATGTTTTGTATGCTGCCTTAGACCTGCCTGATTAGGCAGATTGAACCGGTCAGTTTCAGAGTTCCTCGGACCCGGCCAGGTCCGGTTCGATTTGTCGAACACCGGTTAAGACAAAAGGGCTCCGTTATTGTGAGAGAGAAAGAGAGAGATTTTAGGCTTACCCTAAGGTTGTTGTTTTTGCGAGGAGCACGATCAACATCAGCCAATCTATACTCATGCATTATCCAATTGGTCTTCTGACCCTTGGGTGGTTTCCCTGAATAAAAGACCAGTGCCTTCTTAATCCCAACTGCTTTCTTGTTATTAGACTTGGAAGGCCCAAGTCCAATGGGCTTATCAGCACCCGTTGCCTTCCAATAACCAGACCCTGCTGCCCTGTTTGGTCGAGACCCATTGGGGTACTTTCGGTCTCTTGGTGAGAAAAAATACCACTCTTTTTCTCCATATACTGCCACACCTGCATACACAACCCCAACAATTTAGCTCCCACATAAGACCATTTAAACCAAGTGACAATTTAAAAAGTAAAATAAATCAGAGTACTTCACCCAAAAATAAAGTCATTTTGTATTTTTTTATTTTTCATCAGTACATAAATTACTCTGTTTTTAATTGAGAACCTAGACACAAGAGTAACACGCACCGATTGTGTAGAGGGTGATGCAAATGCCGGTGGATCCTTTCGTGTAATTTTTAAACCCATTTTGTATTTTTTTTACGTTGTGTGCATAGGTAAATGGTCCACTTTTTAATTGAGAACCTAGAACCAATGGTTTAAAGGGTGATGCAGATAAAGTGGGACCCAGCCTCTATTACACCTTTCAACTCGCTGATCGTGCGGTGATCGCTTAGTGACCATCGATTGGTGTGGTCCTCAGGATTACAATATAATTAAATAGACTTGCAAACTCTAACAAGACAAAACTCCTATTGGGTGCTTTTAAAACCTTTAGACTCTCCCTCTCTCTCTGGAGCATACAAGCTGAGGCATCTCTCTCTCTCTCTCTACCATATACAAGCTGAGGGAACTTAAGTGTTTCTCTCTCTAGAGCATATAAAAGCTTAAGCTCTCTCTCCTAATAGCCTTCAGAAGTGCTAATTTTTCTAGAGAGAGCGCAATACTAAAAATAAGGTAAAAATTAAAAAAAAAAAAAAAAAAAAAGAAAAAAAAAAAAAAGAAAAGAAAAGAAAAGAAAAGATAGAGAAAAGGGGTTACCAGGAAGCTGCCATGGATCATACTTGTACAAGTCGATCTCTGCAATTATGGGGACTGCAATGGGCTGAGAGGCACACTTTCTACACAAATAATGCATCACCAATTCCTCATCAGTTGGGTGAAACCTGAATCCAGGAGGCAACTCCAAATCCGAGGTCATTTCTCTCTCTACAAAAGAATTTCGATCCCCCACCAAGAATTTTCAATTTTCTCTCTTACAAACAATAACCCAACTCTAAAAAATATGCAATTTGTTGTGGGTTCAAGAGAAATCAGATTCTTTAGAGAAATCCTCTCTCTAAAAGATAGCTCTAAATCAGCTCTCCACTCAACTTGTCTCCACTTTCTCTCTCTAAAAGATTGACGCTAAAGCAGCGGTTTTCTTACAGAGTCTCAACCTAGATTAGAGCACAAAAGATTATCCTCTTTCTTTGAGCTTTTTGGGCAAGAGGATTCCTCTTGGTCTGTGTTCTTTCTCTTTCTCTCTCTAGATTCCTCTCTCTCTCTCTAGAATTCAAGCTGAAGTTTCCTTGCAGATGAAGTGAGCTAAAATTAGAAGCGATCCATCCTTATACACCATATATAAAGATTCTATAAAAGAGGCTGCGGTCGAAAATGCCCTTGTGAACGTCTTTAATCCTTACCCTCTTTTTATGAGTCAAGTTGAATTTATCTGACCTTTTTCATTTGGACGGAAATGCCCTTTCCGTTATACAGTTATATAGATACTTAAAGCCGTTGGTTTTACGAATGCTTTCAACAAATTACCAGATTTATCGTTGCCATTTTTCTTAACAACTTTATTCTTGCTTTCCCTTTTTTTTTTTTTTTGGACCAATCTTGTATTATTACTAGGCATCTACATTGTAAAGAAGATTAAATTATAAATGGTCTACCTAACTGTCCCTTCAAATTTTCACTTTCTACTTTTTTACCTAAAAAAAAAAAAGAAATATCTCTTAACAAATAAAAAATATTTAAGCAATCATCAAAGGGTGTGGTTTTTATAACGCGTCAACCTTATACTATAAGAGTAAGGTGCACCTCAAATATCTAACCGAATAGGTTATTTTTATGTCGTAAATCCTTTTAAATCTATTTTTACCTTTAATTATATAATTTAAAACTTTAAAAATAATGTAAATCAAACAAATCTATAAATGCTAAAAAATCTTGAAATTATCGTCAATTTTAAAGGTTTTTCATATATTTACATCTCAATATCTAAATGGATAATTTTAAAAGTTTTTTAATGTTAGAACAACTTTTTTGAATAGATATATGCAGTGCACCTTACTTCTACAGTATATCCCTCCTCTCGTCTTTAATAGCAAAGATGAGTCCTAAATCCATTTAAACCAAGAAATCATTGTTCCTTCCAATAAAAAAAAAAAAAAACCAAACCGGTCTTTACAAGGAAACACCGAGGTCAATTTCGTCATTTTACCTCCCATTTACCGCCACGTGGGATTCCTTGTCGCAGTCAACCGGTCGCCCCCAGTCGAGATTAGTCGGCGCTCGCGCCTTCGAGAAGGACACGTGGGCGTCGCCGCTCTGCAGGGCCGACTGGAATCGGTTGACTAGGCGTCCTACGACCGACACGTGTTCGGCGGAAAAGGTCCATGGTTTTCTGGCGATAGACACGCCGGTGGAGATTGGGTCACGGGTGACATCACAGGTTTTGTCGATTAGCGCGTGGGGTGCGGCGGCTTGGTAGGCCTCCACGTGGAAGGGTACGGCGTTAGCCTTGCCACGTCACCACCAGGGCGGCGGGGAAGGGATTGGGACGCGGGGTGGTGACGTGTGCGAAGAGATGGAGATCGAGATGGAGATGGAGAAGCATAGCGAGTGAAAGATGCTAAGACAGATAAGAGAGAGATGAAGAGGTACATAGATCTTAAAAAAATAAAAACAAAAAATAATAATCATTTGATACTCCTTTCGGCAATTAGAGGGAGAGAATGAGACGTACATAGCCTTAAAAATAAATAAATAAATAAATAAATAAGCATTCACAAATCCGTTGTAGGTATTTGAATTTCAAATCTTATTCTTGGTGTTAAAAAGTTGATTTTAGAGCCATCAAAGATATTTTCATTACCAAAAACGTTTTTGGGATGAGGATTTGAGACTAAACTTTCTATTGTTTTCATAAAAGCTTAGGCCTTAGAAAAATTTAATCATTTGTTTCTCTTAAGCAACGTACAGAGTGCTCTATTAGAATTTTTTTTCGTTTTTGGCGACAGTTAGATTGAGATGTTGCATTCCTGGAATTTTGAATTATATTTTTACATAAGGGAATAAATAGATAGTATGCTCTAACCGGAGCCCAAAATCTTTTAACAAAATAAAAATGCCAGGGAGGAGAGGAGAAGCAACATGAGGGAAGCCAAAAGATATTCTAGTCCCTTGAGAGTATACTATCTATTTATTTTTTGAGTAAAATCCTATTAGTTTTAGAGCCTCAATTTTTGGGATAAAACCTCTTTAACACGGGCTTATCTTAATAATAATAATAATAATAAAATCCTAATTGTACCTTCTAAGGCTTTGAAAAAAATAATGTCTCGAGATTGAATAGAAACCATCCAATTTTTAGAAGGTGAGATCTAAATAATGTCTCAAGATTGAATAAAAACCGTCCAATATTTAGAAAGTGAGATCTAAGTGTTAAAAAACTTAAATTCAATTATTATTTTTTAGAGTAATCACCTAGTGAGTCTAAAGTAGTTACCAACTTTCAAATTGAAAAAATTATCCTAAGCAGAAGATTTGACTGAAAGAAAAGAAATAAACGATGCTATTGAGGGACATAGTATATGTGTAATCACGAGAGAAAGGTGAGAAATGACAGAGGGAGGAGATGAATAAAATATTAGGGTAAATGAAAGATAAGGGAGGAGAGAAAAAATTAAGAGCAGGATAATGGGAGATCAGAGAGAGAGGGGGAGAAGGAAGATAACTATTTTTTATTTTTTTTTTAAAAATCTTGGAAAAGTCGTTCATGAGTCTGGCGCAAGAGCCGGCTGACTCAGCAATGAAAGATGAGCGTTGTAAAAAACTCACAAGGCTTATACATTATAATTTGTTTTAAAAAAACTTACATGTTAGATATCAAAAATCTTATTTTATTTTCATGTTCATCGTCATCTTCATCTTCATCTACATCATGAATTCCTTAATTTTTATTACAGTTCATTTTTAAGATAGTTTAATCGCAGCCTCCATATGTACAGTCTGAGTCGTCAGACTCCGAGAGACCTTAATCTTTGAGAGAGGGAAGAGACACTTGACATGAGGGCTTCTGAGGAAGGGTGCTTTTGATTTGGGGCTGTCTTTTTGTTGAGAAAAAAAACTAAGACATGTGGATAAAAAGGCTGTTGTACCTTGTTCTCTCTGTCAAAAATTTTTCCTGTTTTTTATGCGACATTCATGCACCTTGTCACTCCACATTCACTTTTTTTAATGCTTCATACTTTTCTTTTCTATGAACTTATTTTTGTCAATTTCTCTTTTTTACTGGCACCTAACCACCTTCTGTTGTCTATCTCTTTCTGTCCTTCTTGAGCGCCAGCAGGAGCATCCTGTACATTTGTCAACTTCTCTTCTTCATTTCACTTCTTTACTGGCATCTAATAACATTTTATTATATGCCCTCTTGTCTTTTTTGAGTGCATATTTCGCGCTCTACTAGGATCATACTGTACAATGACTCCCCTCAGACTAGGATCATACTGTACAATGACTCCCCTCAGACCGAAGAGCTCCTAGTGGCTTTTTGTTCATTTGAAATCTTGTGATTCACCTAAAAATAGCTACATTGTAATTCTTGAAGAAAAAATAGATTTGAAAAGGGAAATTTATTAACATACCCATGAGAGATGAAATACTTAATATGGAACTATTCTAACTCATGAGCATAGGTTTTTCATCGGCATTTCAAAATAAAGTGAGTAAAGTGTTAAATAATCAATAATTTAATAAATTTCCCCTGCAAAAAAAAATAAAGTTTGAGATCTCAGCCTTCTAAAGTTGGGAATCCTGGTTAATGTTATTTTTCTTATCAAATACAAAGTGTGTGCCATCCTATTCATTTTTTTCTTTGGGTGTGGTTTGTATAAGGTTGCAACCTTAAACAATCAAATTAAGACACACTTTCAAATTTCATCATAACTATAATTTTGGTGTTAAAAATTCTTAGGATGGTTAGGGAATCTATTTTCATCTCTAATTATAAAATCTTATACTTCAAAAATGGTTCAAATCAAGTACATCTATAAACACTTGAAAATATTGAAAATAGATGGTCCAGATAATATGTTACGACTAAACCATTTTTACGACTTGGAATCTTTTTTGTCTTTTCATATTCATATATCTTGATGTCGAGATGATCAATTAGAGGGTTTTCCAACATCAAAACAATCTTTTATGATGGATTTTACAGGTGCACTCCTAATTCTATATTTAAAGTTGTATAAATTTTTTTTTTTTTTTTTTGTATGATTCATGGCTAAGTTCAAAAGTTACATTCCCAAAAAATTTGGATCCTAGAAATACTTTTATCTTGAATTTACTTGAGGGAGCAATGAACAGTATGCTCTTGCAAGAGCAAATCCTTATTTTGCGTCAGCTCGTTTTGCAATGTGCATGCGGTATTGCCGACTAAAAAAAGTGAGCCAATCGACAAACGCCCACCCTTTTTCAAGTTGCCAACTTGTCCACTTGACTCTCCCCCTTCATCTTCATCACACCCTGGATTTCACACCTCTCTCTCTCTCTAACTGTTTCTCTCTCTAGATTTTCCCTTCATCTTTATCACATTCAGACTTTAGGAGCCTCCATACATGTTTCTCCCTCTTGTTTTTTCCTTTCATATTATTACATTCATGACTTTAGAAACCTCTATACATGTTTCTTTTCTTGTTTTTTTGTCTTATTTTTCCAAGTGGAGGCTTCAACTAAAGTCATATATGTTTATATCTTAGGCATATCTCTATGTGCTTCTCTCTCTTTTTTTTCCTTCATCTTTGTCACATTTAGACAGGCTTATTTGTACATTTTAGGGTTATCTATTCATGTTTCTCTCTCTTCTATTTTTCCTTTTCTAGGTTTTAGACACATCTTTATATGGTTCTCTCTCTTACTCTATCTCTCTTCCATTTTTCCTTTTCTCAGGTGTAGGCTTCAACCAAAGTCATATTTACATAGATTTTAGACGCATCTAGTATGGTTGTCTTCCTTTCTCCTTCATCTTATGTTGCATTTAGATTTGGAAGCGGTTAGCATGCTGCTAGCCCACATATTGTAGAAATACGTGCTTGGCAATAAATGTTTTTTTAATATAATTTGATCCTAATTTTTAAAGTATATATAATCTTTAACATAGAGATCATGAAAATAAATAAAATTTGAGAACTAAAAATAATAATTATATTAAAAAAATATTTAGTTACAATTGTTTTTAGATGGACCACCTATTTGCATCCATCGTTAAGATGAATGCTTTAGATGGACCACCTATTTGCATCCATCTTTAAGATGGATGCTTTATACCTCGGGGACTACATATTGTAGAAAGTGGTCCAACCCACATTAAACAATTGTTCTTTAGATTTTAGACACATGTATACATGTTTTTGTCTCTTGTTTTGCCCTTTCTTCATGGGGGTGGCAATAGGCTTGCTGGCCTAGCCTGGCCCTAAAATGCTAAGGCTTTGGCACAAAGTGTGGCTTGAGGGCTACGTCATAGCTGGGCAACCACGGCCTGAGGGTAGGATTGGGGCGGGCCTAATATGGTCTAGTTCAATTTGGTTTGACCCTCTTTTTTTTGTTATTATTTTTTATTTTATTTGGTCCTACCCGACTCGAATAGGGGCCAAGGACTCTTTGGCCCAATTAGGGCTTGGCCAGGCTTGTGCCCGCCCTATAAGGACTACAGTTGGGCCTTGCCCAACTGAGGCCCGGCATGTTGTCGACCCTATTTCTCCACAAGTTTAAGCTTCGACCAAAGTCCTCTTAGTCTACACTTTAGACACATCCCTCGATATGTTTCTCCCTCTTATTTTTTAGAGCAATGATCCAATGCAACGGTTGTATTAATTTCTCCACAAGTTTAAGTTTCGACCAAAGTCATCATAGTCTACATTTTAAACACATCCCTCGATGTGTTTCTCCCTCTTATTTTTTACAGCAATGATCCGATGCAACGGTTGTATTATAGTATAATGCAACGACACTTCTAGAAAACCATGTTTGTCGTATTTGTATGACCCCAAATTTTACACACACACTCTCTTCATCTCAATAATCAATCTCAAAAAAAAAAAAAAAATTCAATTTGAACCCTAGATATGGTCAAAATGAGTCCCCTCTAAAAACGAATCTAGACCATTCATTTTGTGAATTTCAAGATCTTAGCCTTTATAAACTCAAAATCTTTTTTATTTTTATTTTTATTTTTTAGCATTGTTCATCTAATGATAATAAGGCCATCCAAAAAAATTGGAAATGAAAAAATCCTTCTAAGGCTTAGATCTAAGCATTTCACCAAAATGAACGGCCTATATTAATTGGGCTAATAAAATACTTTTTAGGTTGTGTTTTCAATTTTTTTTCATTTTTTTGTGATTGTTCATTAGAATGAAAGAGTGTATATTTCAAAATTTAGATCAAACAAATGACCATAATATGATTTTTTAAGATTATTGCATCATATTACTATACAACGGTTGCATGAAATCATTGCCCTATTTTTTATTTTCTTCTTCCCAAGTATAGACTTGATCTATGTCTATGTCTTAGACACATCTTTGTGTGGTGCTCTCTTGCTTTTGTTTTCTTTTGATAGGCTTGGATCAAGGTCCATGAAAACGGGTGGTCCACCCCTTTCCTTCGTCTCTTTATTGATTTCTTATGTGGCTTTTTGCACACATTTTTTTCCTTTTTTTTATTCTAAAGATTATGAAAAAAAGGTAGGGGCACGTCTTTTCCATTCAATTACCTAAAAATAATAATAAAAAAATTTGGGTCCGTGTTTGTGATAAATTATGTTTCGTTCATTGCCTATGTGGCATTTGTACATTTCTTGATCTTACTGGTATCACCTCAATTATTTGGCTAGGAAACGATTAATTTTTTTTTTCAGGGTCCGTATTTGTGAATAATTTTTTTTTTGAGATTATTGCATCATATTACTATATAACTATTTGGCTTGAAGAAGTAAGGTTATTTTAATAATTTGTCCATTTTAATTATTCAAGCCAAATGGCTAAATTCATAATGTTTGTTCTATATTCTAAATTTTTTTTTTTAGAAAAATTTATTCTAGAGTTAGCACCTAAAACCAGGAGTATTTATATCTTTTTTACTTAAGTGACTTAAAATGAGGCTAATTTCCAAATTGGCCATAATTGTTTCGAATTTAAAAACCGTAACTTCAAGTACATCCTGAACCATCACCATCATTAGAATTTTTTTTCAAATTATTTGAGGTCGGCTACACAAATACAGATCCATCATTCTACTCTATCGAATGCCATATCTTTAAAGCCATAAATCCCCATATCTTCTAAACACATCCTGAACCATTTTGTTAAAAAATATCTAAACAAATAACGAAATTGTGAAACTTTGGTCACTGAAGTTACTCAAGCTAAATAATTTGAATATGCATGTTTGTATTGGGTTCCAAATTAAGGACATGTTTTTTCATGAAAATTGCGTTCTAGATTTGACCCCCAAAGCAAGCAGAACTATTTACACAGTGAGTGGAGTGATGCTAGACTACCAAAGTGTCCCAGGTTCTAACCTGCAATAAGATTTTGCAAACAACACATCTTATGTTTGGAACCCGGAATAGGTAAAAATTTAGGAGTATTTAGAACATTTGGGCTCAAGTGTTAAGTGAGTAAAATCGCCAAAATTCTTTCAAATTACAAACACAAGCAAAAGCAATTCAGATATTTTTTTGATAAAATTTCTTGGAGGTAGCCAAATAAAAAGACTCTAAAAATGGTGACTTTTTTAGTGAAATTATTGACTTAATGAAAATACACTCTCATTTTAGTGACAACTGTCTGGTTTTATTCATTGTGCATATGGCATTTTGTACACCTCTATTTCCATACTTCTGTAATTTTTGTTTTTATTTATTTATTTATTTATTTCTGCTTATTTCCGCTTCCAAGTCTGGCCTCTGCTTTTCATGCTTGTGAAAAATGTAGTCCCCCACACCCCAAAATTTAAGATAAAATAGAATTAAATTATTTGAAATAAGATAAAATTAAAAACTCTTGTCCCTAATGTGTCTCAATATTTATTATTTTTGTGGCGTTTTGTACACGGCCTCATAAAAACTTAGGGCCCCTCATGTGTCCCTACTTAGTGAAAGCTTTGGGAAAGTTAGGGCTTCAGCCATTTATTTGTGTACTATGTCTCTGTGGTGTGCCTAACGACCTACCCTAATCTTTTCAAAATTTAAACTCCGTGCACGTGAATAAAATGGTCCATTCTCTTCTTTCTCTCTCCTCTCTCTACTTTCATATTAAATATTCCCTCTTCAGACCACGTGTACGAGAATTTTTTTCTATACACGTGGATACCAAAACTTTTCTTTATAGATAAGTTTGATACGTGTGAAAATATTTTGTAAAAATATTTTTATGTGAAAAACTATTTCATGACATAAGGTGTAGGATTTTTTTTCCACTAATTAATCAGGATATATCATAATTTATAGTTAATTAATATAATAATACTCCCATATTTAATCACTTGAGAGAGTTTATTCAAAAGTACTTCTTAATCAAACGTGCCATGTGTCTATCATCAGCTTGTTTTCTCTCTCATGAAATGAATTATGTCCCTTCTCTTCCCACTCACGTGTGTGAAATCTGGAGGACCACCTCTCCTCCTAGAATAGTGAAGTCTAGAGGACCACCTCTCCTCCTAGAATATAGCGTTGTCTCTCTCTTCTGTCTCTCTAGAGCTCTTTTTCTATTTTTTTTTTTTTTTATTTTTTAATTTTATCTGGAAGCATCAACTTTTTCGTCTAGAATTAACGGTTCTCTCTATTAGAGCATTACCTCTTTAATGTAGACAAGCTCATTCTTTTGGTTCTCTCCCTCTTGGAGCATCATCTCTTTACCGTAAGAGAGGTCTATCTTTCTCTCTTTTTCATGCTTTCTTTATATATGGGTTATATTAGGTTGCTCATATTATGGAGTAATTTAGTACTATATTTACATTATGAGGTATTACATCATCTACATAGAACATTAAATATCAATGGTATATACTCCATATAGGTGATGTCATTTTATGTGGATGATATTATACCTCTCATAATGACTAAAATATTTTTATTAAAAAAATACTACATATACAAAACAAAAATATAAAAATGTTCAAAATTTGTTGAGTTTAATAATAAATTCCTCATTAATATGAGCAGGTTAACATAACCCTCTATATATATATATATATAAATAAAAGATGACATACACGACATCACGCATAAAAAGTTGGTGTGCAAATGCCTACAATGAGAGCTGTTGAAGATAGACGGAAGCGGGAATCAGTGTTTTCAAATATGCATTGCCCTGCAACGAACTAGGGCTATATGCCAGATGGCAAGCTTACCCTGCAAAACCCAATCATACTGAATCTATCTCTTTCTACCAATGCTACCACTCCCTCTCTCTATACTAGACGAACAGCCAGACCAGAGCCATCTTTCCCTCGTGCCTTTCTCTCTCTCTCCAAACCAGAGCTGCAACCCTTGCTCCCTCTCGCCCTTTATGTTCTTTCTTTGCTCCTCTTATACGCAATCTCTCTGTCTCTCTCCAAACCAGAGCTGCAAATTGCTGTCTCTTCACCCTCATCCAAGCTCAATTGCGCCTCTTCCTCTCTCTGTGCCTCTCAGACGACAACAGAAGGGAAACCATTCTCTAGCTCGCTGTCACATAAGTACAAATCACTTGTATTAAATTATATTAATGGTATTAGTACTGTATTTTTGGGTTTTTTGGTTTGTAAAGCTTGAGATGGGTTTGTATTTTTGGGTTATTGGATTTACAAATGACAAATCTTTGTTTGTATCAGTGCTGTATTTCGGAGGTTTTTTTGCTTCGAAACCCCTGTCAATTTGGGTTATTGGGTTCGCATATTCGAAATTGTGTAACTTCTTACCATCGTGGTTCGTGGTACCTATGATCTCTGAGGAGACATTGTATCCCCTGGATTCAGTTGAATTTCTTTTAGAAAGGGCCTGCAATTTGCAGCACGCCGTTTATGGTTTTGTCCGAGTGTTTTCAATTGCTTTAAAATAGTCATGTTCTTGGATGATGATGACAATGGAGAAAACACCATAACTGAATCGAAAGGATGAATAAACATAATGAGAAAATCTTGAATGGTGTATTAAACACCCTGTTGTTATTTCATGAACTAAGTTAAAGCTTGTGTACAGGACAGTCAACAAAGACAAATGTTACCATCTTTTGCCATACACATATACAATGTGAATAAGTTGTAAAATGGTAAAGGTGCTTCAATCTCTTTTTGTCTTTTCTCTTGGATCTACAATATAAAGTGTTGCGTTTAATGTTTATTCTGATTCTCCCTTTAAACGTCCATCTTCTGCGGCTCCATCGTAGCCATTCGCGCACCAACTTCCTATATGCGATGTCGCCTATGTCATATTTTTTCGTATATATATATATATATATATATTCAGATTCAATTTGGATAGTTGGGCTCATATATTCATACGAGTTAGTGGGCTAATCTTAGCTTTTTGAATCCAACTGCTCAGATTGAATCTGACACCTTGATGAGAAGAACACACACCTAAAATTTCAAGTAATTTAGATTTGTAGAAAATAAAATAAAATTCAAGTACTACCAGACATCCGTGATCGTCAGATTCGTTCAGATTCAATCTAGACTATTAAGCTTATATGTTCATATGAGCTAGTGGGCCCAACTTTTTCATATATATATATATATATATATATATATATATAAGGTGTATTTACAAATTTTATCATGGCATATAATTTGGATGTAAAATGTTCTTAGGATTATCTCAAAATCTATTTTTATATCTAATTATAAAATTTTAAATTTCAAAAATGGTTCAAATCAAGTAGATCTATAAACAAATGAAAATCTTGAAAATAGACGGTGTAGATACTATGTTGTAAAATACACTATTTATGAGACTTAAATTTTTTTTATTTTTCATTTCGATGTCGAAATGATCAATCAAAGGGCATTTCAACATTAAAACTACCTTTTCTGATAGACTTTTGAGGTGTATCCGTAGTTCTACATTATAAGGTTGCATCCTTATATAAATTAGGTGCATCCTTATATATATATATATATATATATATATAGATGTATTCAATGCTTATTATCAATTCATGAAAGTTTATATTGACGATGTCCTAATTTTTTTTGAATCCATAGATGAACATATTAAACACATTAACATTTTTATTCATGCTGTCTAGAATGCTGGCTTAGTTGTACCTGCAAGAAAGATTACTTTATTCAAAACAACTATTAGATTTCTAGGGCATAATATCCATCATGGCACTATTATTCCTATAGATAGATCCATACAATTTGTTGATAAATTTCCTGATCAAATACCCGATAAAAAAGAACTTCAAAGGTTTTTAGGATGCCTAAATTATGTTAGTGATTTCTATCCCAATCTTGCTATAGATGCTAAGCCTTTACATGACAGATTAAAAAAGAATCCTCCACTTTGGACGGATATTCATACCAATGCAGTACAAATAATCAAACGAAAAGTCAAAACTCTTGTGTGTCTTTCTCTTCCTCATTCTACTGCTTTCAAAATAATTGAATGTGACGCCTCGGAATTGGGATTAGGGGGCATTCTAAAACAACGAATAGATGGTCATGAACAACTACTCAGGTATACCTCTAAAGCTTGGAATCCAACCCAACAAAACTATTCTATGGTTAAAAAGGAATTACTTGCAATTGTTCATTGCGTTACCAAATTTCAAAGTGATATTCTCAATCAACAGTTTCTTATTCGAACTGATTGCAAAGCCGCCAAAGATATTATACAAAAAGATGTTCAAAACTTTGTTGCCAAACAAATATTTGCCCGCTGACAGGCTATCCTTTCTGCCTTTGATTTTACTATTGAACACCTTCCCGGGTCTTCAAATTCTCTGCCTGATTTTTTAACCGGTGAATTTTTGCAGGGGAGGCAACACTGACGCCAACGACGACACACCACTATCACTTACACTACAGCTCTTTGCAGCTAATCAAAATAATACTCTGTCCAATCCACCTACTCTCATGGGCTCTCGTAGCAATTCTTCTCGTAATGAGAAACGCCCTTTGACAATAATACCATTTGAAGGTGATAACCAGCCTTTGGCCACCCTTTCACCTTCCATTTCACCTATTCACCAAATCACTTATCCGGACACTAATACATCCACTCCAGCCTATACTCCAGCTCAATCAAGGCCAAACCAAAGGCCTAATGTTCCTCGTTCTTCATTTATTGAAAGAGCATATCTCATGGATATCACAATTGATGATCACCATACTAGTATGGATCCTATCAAACTTGCTCCAGTATATCATATAAACTATTTGAATCCAACCAATGGAGTCAAAACTCGTGAGTATTATGAAGCCATTCTTATGGAAGCAGGGTCCATCTCTGTTGTCCATTATTACCAGCAAAATATCAGAGTAATTGCATATTCAAAAATATAGATCAAGAAATTACTTTCTTATGAGGAATGGGGTTGCAATCCCGCTCAGGGCAAAAAATTACATAATCCTGATTTTTCGTACAAATATTACAAGTATGCCGAGTACATAGAAGCCTGGCATAAAATGTTTTATTACCAAAATCCAAATAACACTCATAGTTGGTATATTCAATTTAGATTACCTATTTTCGAACGATTCCCCAATTAGTTTAAAAATTGGTTTTTAGTTTGGGGATCAACTACTGCAATTTTACCTTCTACTTTCCAAAAAGTGCAGGAACAATTTGTTATATTCAATAATAGTGATAATAATACAGACAATCACCTGTACTTTGTTGCACTATACCAACTCCCATGGATTATGAAATGTGAATACTTAATCTCTGTAAATAATACAGCTGATCATATTTATATCCCACGCCTTGGAAAAACCATCTCAATAAAATGGTGGGATATTTTCAATATGGACCCCATAACCATAGTTCCCAAACGCATTCCTCCACAAAAACCCATATATAATCCCAATCCAAGTGGACATAATACTGCCAATACTTCATTTGACTTCCCCACATATTTGAGAAATATGCTACAAACAAATCCTAACGCCTTTAAAAAACCCCTTGAACAACAAATGAAAGAAATCTTTGCAGAAGCAAGAAGAAAGCCGATCTCATCAGATGAGACCGTACAGTTATCACCAGCTCATAACAATAGATATTTTCCTCTGGAAGAAACGGACCCCGAAGAAGAAGACGAAGATGATCCAGATGAATGCAGCCAAAGACCATGACCAGTTGCTGCCACAATTATGACCGACAAGACTCACCAATATACGACAAATAACTACTGTTTCAAGATGCCATCCACCGACATAAACGACAAACCAATATTATTCCAAGATGCTGTTACTGTACCCACCGACATAAAACGACAAAGTTGCCGATACTGTAGCAACAAGTGGTGCCAAAAGACTTACTGTTCCTCGATGCTTTTTTGTCCACTTCTGCCGACAAAAACAAAAAATTTTTTACTTTTCTTTTTGGTTTTTGTTTTCTTCCTCCGACAGCATCTTGCTTTACGTCTCGTCTTCTTTTCGCTTTTTGTCTTGATCTTACCTTTCCTTCGCAACGAAGCAATCTCCTCTCGCCTATATAAGGCCTTCCCCTTTCTCAAAGAAGACAGGTCGCTCAGGAACTCCTTCTCAGACGTCTTCTTCCCTTCTAATCTCTCCTTCTCAGAAGGTCTCTTCTCTTCTGATATATATATATATATATATATATATATATATATATATATATATATCTCTCTCTCTCTCTCTCTCTGACTTCTCTTCTCATCTCAGCTCCTCTCTCAGAAGTTACTCTTCTGTCATACCTGCTCCATCCACTGCAACAGCTATTTTGACCTCATAGCTCATGAATACCAAATCACATAATTTGTCTTAAATTCCAGGTTCTGTCTTTTCCTCCTTCTAAATATTCTTAGCATGTGTGATTGTAATCTTCACTCTCTCCATTCATATTGCCCTCAACACTGGAAACTCTTTTCCAGTTATTGCATATGTACATAGTAAGTTTGTTGTTTGTTTTACAGTTAGTTTGTTTTTACAGTTTGTTACTTTTACAGTTTGTATACAGTGTATAAGTTTTCTTTACAGTTTGTATAAGTTCTCTTACAGTTTTCTTTCCGATGTATTTGTACAAATTTATAATGAGATGTTATGCAATTCAAAATAGTGTGATGTTATGCAATTCAAAATAGTATTTAATATCAAAATAGGCAATCACAACCACACACAGTGGTTAGTCATAGATACCCTTTATTTGCATACTTTTATTATGTCTAAACTTTTATAGAATTTTACAAGAAATACGAAAATATAACAGCTTAATATTCACATACTTATTGTAATCAATATATTATGTTTTTACTGTAGATTTCGGCGTGTTTTGGTATCAGAGCCAAACAGTAAAAACAGTGAACTGTTAAGAGTTAAAAGTTAACCTAACTAAATTTACATCTAAAAAAGTTGGTCCGAGAGTTAAGGCAAGAGACGAAAGAAAAAATCTAGGCAAAGTACCCGCCAAGGCCAGGAAAAGCCGCTTAGGGGAACACGTTGGACCCTTGATCGTCCAGATTGTCATTATCCGCAACCTACAGATGACAAATTTAATTAGGAATCTTAAAGGTAATACAACAACTCAATCTCAAACCTTAAGAGTCAAAAATAAGGAAGAGATCATCATAAATGATATTGAACATCATATACAAAATTGGAATATCCTTAAAGTACCAATAAAAGATATTTATCAAAAAGGAACATTCAAATTCAAATTAGGTTATACTATAAAAACAGTAGAAGAAAGTCTATCAGTCACTCAAAATCAAGAAGACTTTCAACTATTATCAAGAAAAATTATTGAAAAACATAAAGAAAATAATTATAAATATTTACACATTGGATTAATACAAAAAGCCATTAAACCATTAACCCGTCTAGGGTTAAACACCTCAGTGCTTGTATGCCTAAGAGATACAAGACACAATAAATTTTCAGACTCACTCCTAAGCATGGTTGAATCCAGTCTATGTAGTGGACCCATATATTTTAACTGTTTTCCAAATTTTTCTGTTTCATTAACAGATCCAAATATATTAGATATATTAACTATAAATTTAAAAACTCATGGATTTAATATGACACATGGTTCTCAAAATTTGGCAATAGTATATAGAATCTATTATAAAGTAATGAATACTCTCTATCCTAATATTATGCAAACAGATAAGAAGGATCAAACTATACTATTCCAAACTAATATAGAAAAATCAAATACGATTATACCTAAAACCATTACTTGGTCCGATATTATTCTACCTCAATCATGGGCATTACAAAATGCAAACTAGCCCAAGGAAGTACCCGTGAATAATATTCCCAATCAAATAATAGAAGATCAGGATGGAAATATTGAAATAAAATTTCAACAACCTATAGTACATGATGATATAGATCTTAATAGGAAAAGAAATAAAAAACCATTAGTATCTGCTAGGAAATCTTGTCATACCACTCCCGATGTTATAATACTTCCTTCTCCATCAATACCTAGATCATCTTCAGAATTCCAATTACAAGGAGTCAAACGAACAGCTGATCACGTAGTTATTCCCACATATACATCTGCAACTGAACCCGACATAGCTGAATTTCAAATACTTACATTACAAGTGGAAGATGATATAAATATTGATGAATATATGACAGGATAGTTAGTTGCTAAACTGGCAAGGAAAAAGAAAAAAATAGATATTGCCTATATACAACAAGATTATCTTGCTCCAAAAAATCAAGGAATTAGAGAATGGTATCTTAAAACATTCCAATCTAGGTTAATAGAATTATTCCATAAAAAATATAATAAATTATTGAAAAAGGAAAGAGAAACAAAAGGATTTTTTATATGGTTACAAGAAATATGTACTCAATATAAAATTACAATTCCTCAATTCAATACTATTCAAACAATAGAAGAGAAAACATACATCAGTACGGATGGTACTACTACTGCTAGTACACACCCTCCTGAGAAAAGTACAATACTAAAGGGTGTAATAACCCCTTTAAACAAAGGAGAACCACCACAATCCCTATATGATATTATTGCAACACCATATAAAGTTCTACCAAAAGAAATAGGTAAAAGCAAGAACTAATACCTCATATAGTAGAACAAAACAATTATACCAATTTATATATGCAATCGTTAGGAAAACAAGCAGAACATATAAAAAGATTAGTTACTCCCCAAACTAAGGGAATAACTCCTATTCTTAAAGCAGTTTTGTTCAAACCTCCTCCAGAACTTAATGAAACTAAATTCCATTTAGGAGAAGATAATAAAACATTAATAGACCAGTTAATATCTAAATTATCTCAATTAGATATCAAAGGAATCCCTTCTCCCAAACTTAGTATTCCTATACCAATACCCAATATTTCTGTACCTTTACTTATTGTCCCAGAATCTTCAGATAGAGGAAAAACAAAGATTCCAGAGCATGAGACCATGATGCTCCAAGAAGAAGAATCAGTTATAGAAGATACCATACAAAACCAAGAATATGCTTTTATGAATACTTCACCCATTGATTTAAATAGGATAGCATATGGTAAAACATGGAAACCAATCACAGCTTTACCATACTATAAGAGACATACACCTGTTGATGTACAACTGGAAGAGGATGCCAAACAACAGGCTGTTTCCTATTCAGGAAGATCAATAGTCAACTTGACAATAGATGGTTTATTAGAATTAAAGATATTAGATGTCATGAGACATATGACAATGTTATATATATATATATATATATATATATATATATATATATATATATATATATATATATATATATATATATATATATATATATATATATATATATAGATGGTTTGTCTAAAATTGACAACTCTTCAAAATATAAAGATTCAAATTAGAAGGGGTTGTGATGGATGTATTTATCAAAACAATCATTACTTCTTTGTTAAAAAATTATTTAAATAGGTAACTTTACCTTCAAGCAAAGACAAATTTAAAATTTATACAAAAGTACAATGGCATTTTGGAAAGTGTCATGGAGCTTTATTTGTAGACTGTCGTTGTTTTTTAGTTAAAATTTCAATTTTACCCCTTATAGAGATGACAAAAATACCCTTTATCTTGCAGTAATATTCACAAAATTGCCACATAAAAGCAACTTTTTTTAAAAAAATAGACTACAAAATTAATAAATCCACCATTCATTATTCTCTCTATCTTGAACCTTTGTAATTTGAAGGGTTGTGAAGTTTAGATTTTCCCTATATATAAAGCCGTAGTTAAGGGATGGACATAAGTCACGAGACCCACTCTTAGAAATAATATAGGGCACATGCCCCAGGTAAAAAGATCTTTGGGGATAAAAAGATATCTTTCAATAAATATAGTTTTTTTTTTCTCACTATGACTTACCTATTATTAAGGGGGTGCGGTTTGTATAGAGCCTAGGCTCCGAACCATCAAATTAGAGGCTCCCTTCAAATAGTTTCGAGAAATGTAGTTTCAATATTGGAAATCTCTGTGATAGCCTTAAAATATATTTTCATCTCTATTTATAAAGTTTAAAGCTTCAAATATAGTGTAGATCGATAGATCTATAAGAACTTGAAAATCTTGAAAATTGACGGTAAAAAATCATGTTACAAAATACACTAATTTCAAAACTTGAAATCCATTTTTCTCTCATGACCATGCATCTTAATGTCGAGATGATTAATTTGAGAATATTTGGGCATCAAAACTACCTCTTCTAGTTAAATTTTTGAGGTTGGTTCTTATTTGATTGTTTAGAGCCTCGGCTACATAAACTTTTCCCTATAATAAATATCAGAGTACAAACCGGACTTGGGTCCATGAACATATCTCTCAGTTCCCATGATCAACCTCTCTTTCCCTTTTGGTCTTGACTGAATAAAGAGAGAAAGGAAAAGTCTTCCAACGCCTATAGGCGAAAATGAATAGTGATTTCGCATACCTTCATTACCGTCTAAAGTTCATCGCACGGTCACAATTATCTGATAGTGTTTTATTTTTTATTTTATTTTATAAATTGGAATGATATGAAATTAGTGATTTCGCTTACCCTCATCACCGTTCAAAGTTCATCGCACGGTCACAATTATCTGGTAGTGTTTTATTTTTTATTATATTCTATAAATTGGAATGATCTGAAATTTGGAATGTATGTACGTGTTAGTGAGACGCACTTAATAAAAATATAAAAAAAAAATTTCACAAAAACAAAATTAATGAAAATACCCCCAAAACTTTTTGGAGGTATTTTGGTCAATTTTTTTCATGTAAAATATTTTTTTGATATTTTTCATGGATTCGTCTATTTTTTATGAATATACACTCTAAATTTCAAGTCATTCTGATTTGTAAAAAAAAATAAAAAATGAAACACTACCGAACAATCGTGACCGTGCGATGAACTTTGGACGGTGAAGAGAGTATGCGAAATCACTATTTATTTTCGCCTATAGGCATTTTGTAGTATCTTCCAGAGAGAAAAATTTAATGTATTACAATAAATACAAGAGTACAAAACCAGATTTGTATCCACAAACCTATCTCTCGGTTCCCATGATCACCCGCTCTCTCTCTCTTACATGGTCCTCACTGAATATTAGAGAGAAAGATTCAATGTATTGCAATAAATACCAGAGTACAAAACTAGACTTGTGCCCACAAACCTATATCTCAGTTCTCATGATCACCCTCTCTCTCTCATGTGATCTTCACTTAATATAGAGAGAAAGATTCAATGTATTACAATAAATACCAGAGTACAAAACTAGACTTGTATCAGCACATTTTGATTGATTTTGAGCAACTCTGTCTTGGTCCTATCTCACGATTCCTATGGTGACCCACTGCACCCTCTCTCTCCCACGCCCTGTATTGGCCTCCCAATATGTGATGTCAATAACTCACACTAATATCATAATACACGCTTCAAGGACCTCACTCTTATCTCTTTATGGCGACACCAATGTAAATGTCCTTTTATAAATATAAGGAAAAAGTTTATATAAGGATGCAACCTTATAATGTAGAACTACGGATGCACCTCAAAAATCTATCAGAAAAGGTAGTTTTAATGTTGAAAAACATGTTGGGATATAGATATATTGGGTTTATATTGATATACATCATTATGGATGTATATGTCTCGTGATAAGGTTAGGTATCTAGAAGATAGAGAGCAAGTTATCATACCATAATTATCTTCTCTGATTGTGTGATTGTCATCTATATATAGATGTACTTATTGATGTAAGCTTTCATCCAATATAATGAAGATGTAACCGGTTGGGGCATTGGATCCGTGGACGTAAGGCTTCGGCCTGAACTGCCTGAACTATGTAGATGTTGTTCTCTCTCCATTCTATGCTCCCACAAATTCTAACATGGTATCAGAGCCAAGTTCCTCAATCTCAATCGTGTAGGCCGAGAGGTTGCCAAACTCTTATCATCTGCCTTGCAATAAGGCAAACGTGTAACATGAAAAAGCCCCTTTCACCCTTCAAGCTTGGAAAATTCGAAGCAGTAGCCGCCTCAATCCAACCCCCTATCTATAACATTAGCAAGAGCGATTTCAGAAACCTAGTCCAACAATTAGCAAGGTTACGTTCCAATTCAACCCCCAAAACCACCAAGAATGAGTTTACAAAGGATCACACCACCTCCATTGAGGCCTCCAATTCACAATCCACAAATCCTAAATCAAAATCACCCAGTTTTCAACAACCCAAATCCAGGATTCCCTGAAAAACCCCTAAAAACTCACCATTGTTGGCTACCCCATCATTTTTGCCATTACCTCCATTAACACCAGATGATGCTGAATGGGTCAATAACTTTTGCAAAATCCACTGTCCCTGCATATATGTGATACCTCATGAACCCTAAGAACCAATTTCATCGGCATATATATATATATATATATATATATATATATATATATATATATATATGATATGGTTGTACTCAAAAGAACAAAAAAAAAAAAGTTGTATTTTGCAAGTTGGGTGTTTCTTCGCATCCACACCCAACTTGAGGGAGAGAGTACATGAGATATGGAGATAAGATGAGTAGAGATGAAGTATAGGAAATATAGAGATGAGATAAGTAGAGATGAAGTCAAGATCTCTAATGTACTCGCTATATGGACAAGAATATCAGTTATGGTATTCGTGTATTTCTCAGTTGTCTCGCGCATTATTTGATCCTAGCGCCTCGCCATGTTCCAATATTCGCGTATTTTTTAGTCATTCATGATTAGCGGATTTTTTTAAGACTTTTTGGTTTCAAGACTCTAGTTCCAGTTTCAGTTTTGCTTTGATGATTAAGAGTTCCGAAATTATGGTTGATGATCAAGAGTTCTGTCTTTAGATGAAGCGAATTTTTCAAGACTTTTTGGTTTCAAGACTCCAGTTCCAGTTTCAATTTCTCTTTGATGATCAAGAGTTCCGAAGTTATGGTTGATGATCAAGAGTTCCGTCTCTAGATGAGGAGATGAAAATGATTGAATTTCTCGATCCTGGTTGATGATCAAGAGTTCCATCTCCAGATGAGTAGATCAAGATGATCGAATTTCTTAATCTTGGTTGATGATCAAGAGTTCCATCTCCAGATGAGGAGATGAAGATGATCGAATTTCTCAATCCTAGTTGATGATCAAGAGTTCTGTCACCAGATGAGATCAACCAAGAGTTCTGTCACCAGATGAGAAGATAAAGATGATCAAATTTCTCGATTCTGGTTAATAATGGAGTTTTCCTTTACTCCCTCCATCCTGTGTGAAGAGAGAGAAAGTTAGAGAAGCCTATGAAGAGAGAGAAAGTTAGAGAAGCCTCTGGAAGAGAGAGAAAGTCAAAGAAGCGCCTGAAGAGAGAGATTACTCCTTCCATCCTGTGTGAAGAGAAAGTAAGATAAGCCTATGAAGAGAGAGAAAGTCAGAGAAGCCTCTGGAAGAGAGAGAAAGTTAGAGAAACGTCTGAAGAGAGAGATATTTAGATAAGCGTCTGAAGAGAGAGAAGCCTCTGAAGAGAAAGATCTTCCGAGAAGAAAGTAGAGAAAGTAGAGAGCCCAATAAAGATTGATTCTTGGAAGATCATGGTAACATCTGATTTTTTTTGGTAACTTAGTATTGATCAAACTCGAGTGGCTTTGTGTGAAAACATCCTGAGTTTGAGGGGGAGTGTTGGGATATAGATAGCTTGGGTTCATATTGATATACATCATTATGGATGTATATGTCTCTTGATAAGGTTAGGTATCTATAAGATAGAGACCAAGTTACTTGGTCATCAAGTTATCATACCATAATTATCTTATCTGATTGTGTGATTGTCCTTTATATATAGAGGTACTTATTGATATAAGCTTTCATCTAATATAATGCAGATCTAGCCGGTTGGGGTTTTAGATCCGTGGAACTGCCTAAACTATATAGATGTTGTTCTCTCTCCATTTTATGCTCCCACAAATTCTAACAGAAAAACCTTTTGATTGATCATCTCGGCATCGAGATGTATGACCATGAAAAATAAAAAGATTTTTAAGTCTCAGAAATAGTGCATTTTACAACATATTATCTACACCTTCAGTTTTTAAGATTTTCATATGTTTATAGATCTACTTGATTTTAACCATTTTTTAAATTTAAAATTTTATAATTAGATATAAAAATAGATTTTAAGATAATCCTAAGAACATTTTACATCAAAATTATATACCATGGTAATATTTGAATGTGCACCTTATCCCTACAACTACGGATGCATCCGTATGCCAACTGCTCCCTAAATATAAACTATCTTTAACCTCCTAATTCTTATACATTAGGATTCAGATTCTCTTTAGGTAGACCTTCATACTCACCCTAATGGCGATGAACTCCATATCTAATTAAGTTATGACTCTCGACTACTAACCTTATATGGTGCTCTTTTGACTCGTAGAATATTTTTTAATCTCAAAATAATTTCTTCACTTTGCTTATACTGCACTCAATAGATTCTATAGGCTCATAGAATGTCTTATTCATGTATGTATTGATGTAGCAAGTCAGGGAGGTATGTAAGGAAATAACGAAGTTTTTATAAAAATCTTCATTAATAGTATCATATATGTCATAATCTATTCTAGACTAGAGATAATATTTACCAGAGTTTCACTGTAGATATACTCGTAAAGAGGTTTCAACCCCATAATATTGTTTTAAACATGGTAGGAAAAATCAAATTGAAACGGTTAACCGGACCTGAAGCCGGAAGCGGTTCAACCAGCTTAACCGGGGAAGTCCTGGGAAGTCAAAAAAGTGTTTAAAAAATAAAAAAATTTAAAAATCTAATAAAATATGACAAATATATTTAAACCATAATTAAGCAAAACACATCTAATTGAAATTGAAAATTAACCAAAAAAAAAGAAGATTTTAAAGGATCAAATTGTGCATAGGGGTATTTTTGAAAATTTTCAAAAAGGGCAAAATGTAAAATTAAATATTAATGGCAAAAAATAATTTTCAATCGTTGCCAATATGCAATCGCGTACTATATGGATTTATAAGGTGTATTTGTTCATTTATTTAGGTGCATCAATATGCAATCATGTACTACATTTTAGGAAAGATAATGCCCATATATATAGCTAATTATGTTCCAGTAGAAAATATATAGCTAATTATGTTCCAGTACACAATATATTTTCCCTCTATCAGTAGCATATATTGTTTTTATGCATGTTATGTTTTTTTTTTTTTAATCGGATAATATAATAGTATTTTTTATTGTCTTTTTTTATCATATTTTTTTTATACAATATTGTTCTGATGAACTTTTTTAATGTCATAAAGTACATTAGCTCATTTACTAATAAATTGTCGAGAGAATAACTTGCATGAATTGTTGAGAGAATTCAATGAGATGCATCAATGCGATGAAGAAGAAGAACGACTTTGCCTTTCATTTTGGTATTAGGTTGTATTTTGGTTGTTGTATGCTTTATTTTGGACTTTTTATTTATGTCCTTGATTATTATAATTTTTTTTCTAGTGATGTGAATGAACGGTTAACTGATATTCCGATAAGGGAATTACATCACAATATTCATATATTTTTGTAAAATAATGAAAATGCACTACCCCTAATTTTTTGGAAACTCAAAAAACACTATTTTTAACCAATTTTAGTGACTTTTTGAAAAAAAAATTGGGATAATACTTGCCGATCCGCCCAATTTTCAGATCCGGATCGCCGGTCCACTAATCCGACAAATGTTGAGGCAGCCGATCTAGGCCACCCATACGTTTGTTCAAACCTTGGTCCAAACAAATAGCACAACATAGACTTGTTGCATAAGAACTCTAACCAAATAGGTTGGTAGATTCTTGTTGCATAAGAACTCTAACCAAATAGGTTGGTAGATTCTTATTGCATAAGAACTCTAACCAAATAGGTTGGTAGATTCTAAGCCTCTAGGACCTGCCAATTAGAGCCAGGATGTTGAATGGCATGGGATCAACATGGGCAAAACATTAGGCTTCACCAATAATTCAAGACATGTTGTACACACAAGAAGATCATCTTTAAGGCTAAACTTCATTTTCTTTAATTAATTATGACATGGTTGTACACACATGAAGATCATCTTTAAGGTTAAAACTTCATTTTCTTTAATTAATTATTATCCTGCTGTATTTGGTGCTATTCAAAATCACCCATATCAATAAATCCTAGATGGAGATATTTGTGGAATTGAGATATTCCCATATTTTATGGGATTGAGATATCCATATTTTATGTTGGATTAAGATATTCCCATGTAGGGTTTGAGATTGATATTTGATAAGTTTCCTAATGGGCTGTTTGGTAACCTGAAAATCTATTACATGTAAATAGATTATACGTAAATATGACATTTCCATGGTTTGACTACGGTAAGGAAATGGAAAAAGATTTCCCACAAAATTAGTAAATCTATTATGTGAGGTGAAAGGTGAAAAATCTATTAAGCACTTAACCGGTAATCGGCGAAATCTTGATGGCTAATGGGCAGAAATCTTTCGGGTACGTCTCTATTTTAGCTACCCAAAAATCCTATTGATTCACCTCCTAATAAACCATAAGAAAAAAAGTTATTCAAATAGCATCTAAAACACAGCAGCCCATCTTCTTCAACTATAAGCTAACCCGAAAAATCACACAGCAGCCGCATCTTTTTAGCCTCATTTTCTACCACCACAGTTGTAGCTATGGTTTATTCCCAGATATCCAAGATTTATTATTTGGGTTATGCAACTTGTAGCTATTATTCTAAAAAAATAAACGGATTTGATAAATTTGAAATAGTTAATCATTATCGTTAAATCGTTTTTTTTTTTTTTAATTACTTGATCTCTTTAATCTCCTGCAATGCCCCAACATAATTTCTCCTCCAATACATCTCATTTAGTCATAAATCCTTCTAGGTTACTAGCCAAATTTCTCTAAACTTTTTTTTTCTTGTGAATTTGCCCATGAAAGTTTTCTAGAGAGAGATGATCGAAATGCTTTAACACAAGAAAAGAAAACATAAAAAATACAATGGCTTAGCATAATAAAAGTATGTTATTCCAAAGTGTTAACATCTTGAAAACATGTGATTCCAAGTCCAGATGCAAAGGCATACAAAAGGTGTGGCTAATTCTTATGCCTGATGTAATTATAAAATTTAAGCTACATACTAATAGGGATTGTACGCTCAACCATGTTTTGGGTATAAAGCCAAAAAAGAAAAAAAAAACAAAAAATGTTAGTAATGCATTTCCCATATTTCTTCTGGAAATAGCCAACCAGTAACAATGTATTTACCAGGTTTTATCTAAATACTACCCAAACAGTGACAATCCATTTGCAGGTAATGTATTACGCAGTAATGTATTACACCAATAATATATTTCATAGATAATATATTTTCAAGTATCCAAATAGCCCCTAAAAGAAATAGAAATCCAAAAAGATTAGGACTCTTGGATGGATATATCTCTTGGTATTTTGAGATATATGTAATATCAATAGGAAGTTTTCTATTTAGTATGGAGTCATTATCTTACATATATGGAATGAAAGTGCAGAGAATTTTTATGTGTTTTATTTGGATCACCATATGGGAATAACGGTTTCTCATGAGAGAGAGGGAGTAAGAGCCTCATGTGAATTTGCTCTTAGAGAGAAGAAAGCTTCCTTTGGACAGAAACAATGTGATGATGTATCTTTTAGACTTCTGAAGATTGAGAGGTTTGTTTGTTTCTTGTAGAGAAGCGGTTCCCATAGATATTTTGGGTTGTTCCCCCTTTTAGTTAGAGAGAAAGTCAGTTTCTCGTTGCTCTCGTGTCTCTATTTGGTGTTGTTGGTAATGGTTGCCAGAAGTAAATAGAAGGAATGGAGAATGATTTAAAAGGGTTTGCTCGACTTGGGTTTTTATCAAGGTTTGTTCCGAAATCTTTAATGCAGCTTTCGTTGGTTTAGTGGATTTCTATTTGTCGTGCCCGTGGATGTAGCAATTTTGAGGTGAACCCCGTAAATATTTGTGTTCTTGTGGTGTGTATTTCATATTTTATTTCTCATACTTTATTTGTCAAATATTAACCCATCGAGATTAGAGTTTTTGCGCACAACAAGTGGTATCAAAGCACAACAAATCATGCCCGTAGTCAGATGATAGGCCTATAGAGTTTTGGATCCTTGATCAATCACCAAGATGGATTTAGAAAGGTGGACAGTTAATTCATAAAATTAGTAATGTCAAAATAAGTATGGGAAATATTTTAGTCATTCTGCTAAGTATGGGAAATGCTTTAGTCATTATGTTAACTCATGTGTTTTTATCATGACTTTTAAGTATTTTAGGACTTGAAACACATCCCAATTCATTTTAAACTGCCAAACCCAACCCAGATCCAACGTTCAGACTTAACACGGGTCTGGGTATGGGTTCAAGAATTGGACCCATTGGTTGGGTCCAGTTGCAAATATGGACCCGAATATTATTCAGCTCCAAGTTCGGGTCTACATCGATCTGACCTGAATAGTGTTATTATATAAATAATATTTAATATATATTATTTTTATAATATTAAATTAATATTTAAATAAATATAACTATTTATTTTAATTATAATATTTAAATAATACATGTATATATTTAACATAACATTTATATTACAATGACTCGTTGGGTCCCGAATCTACCCATCAGGTCCCGGGTCTGGTAGGATCCATTGCAAAGACTATAAACTTCTTTTTTTTTACCATCATATACCTTATGACTATGATTTTTTTTTTTTTTTTTGCCAATAATACTATAAAGGGTGTGGTTTCTATAAGGTTGCAACCTTAAACAATCCAATTAAGGCTCCCCTCCAAATTTTATCACAACATGTAATTTTAGTGTAAACTATTCTTAAGATTATCTGGAAAATATATTTTCCACATCAAATTATAAAATTTTAAATTCCAAAAAAAGGTTAAAATCAAGTAGATCTATAAACATATGAAAATCTTGAAAACGGATGGTCTAGATAATATGTTGCAAAATGCACTATTTTTGGAACTCAAATTCTTTTTTTTTTCCATATTCATACATCTCGATATTTTTTTTATATTCATTCATTTGGATGTCGAGATGATCAATTAGAGGGTTTCTCAATATTAAAACAACTTTTTTCAATGGATTTTTGAGGTGTATCTTTAATTCTACATTTAAAGGTTGCGACCTTATATAAACGTTTGCTAACTATAAATATTGCCAAGATTGTGACAATATGAACACCTAATGCATGTTGAACACATGATTATCGTTGTATACCCTATAACTATGAGTATGGATCAGGTCCGACTGGACCTAGACCCGAACATAAACCCGAATACTATTTGAGCTCAAAATTTGAACCCATACCCAAACCCAAGATCCGGTATACTTGCCAAGTCCCGGGTCCCGTGAGCTCCATTGCCACCCCTATCCAAATCCATATCCACTAGGATGGATTGAGCAAAATAGGTGTGCCCCGCATGCTTGTAGGCCATAAAGTTGGTGAGAAGTCGGTGGAACTTTTAGTGATTAAACCGTTGGATGGAGAAGATTGCATATGTCAATTGGTAATGGAATTTGAGCACGTGGCTCTAATCTTGAAGGGAAGAAACTCAATGATTGATTGACGACACCTATAACAATAAATTATTGTCAAAATAAAAATAAAAATAAAACCTATCATTATTAATGATAAAGTTTATATAGGGTTTAGGATATATAGAAACAAAATAAATACTCACCTAAAATCCTCATTTGAAAAGCACTATGGGTGTTAGAAATCCTCATGAAGGCTTTAGAATCAATTTTCGACACTGAAAGTAGAACTTGATACTAAAAAAAAAGTACAAATCTTGCAGTTATGTTGATACTTATTTTTAAAGAGAAATAGATAGTCTAGATGATTTGCTGCAATCTATACCATTTTAAAAACTTGAAATACTAATTCTTTTCACCACCATAATATTAAAGCTTAGATGATCAAAGGTTTTTCAACACTTAAATTATAATTTTTTATGAGTTATAAAGTGATGTTTTACTGATTTTGATAGGACTACAGCTGTATCAAACCATTTCCCATTACTGGGCCTCCATCAATGGTAAAGAATGACACGCAACAAGGCAAGACAAAAGTTTGATTAAGAGAGTGTTCCATCAATTTTGATAATTGATGAGACAAAGAGTTAGTTTCGAGTAAATTCCTAAAATTGATGATAACAATGGATTCCGTCTCCAAATTACATCCTGTCCTATGGATGAAGACCCACTATGAGATGATGGGTCCAGCATAAAAAATTTAGCACAAGTTATAAAATGTTTAAGCGATGTTTTAAAAATCGGTCATTTCTTATATGGATCGCTTATCCCGAAAGAAATTGATGAAGATTTCGAACCAGTTGTGGGATAGTATATATCTATGAGTGTGGTTCATATAAGGCTGAGGCCCCGAACAATTAAAGTAAGTTGCACCTTCAAATAGCATCAAAATGTATTGTTTTGGTACTGAAATTCTTCATGATAACCTCAAAATTTGCTTTCATATCTAATTATAAAATTTAGAGCTTAAAAAATAGTGTAGATTGAGCTTATCTATGAACACTTAAAATCTTGAAAAATTGACGGTCCAAATATTGCATTATATTCCAAGACTTGAAATCTATTTTTTCTCATGTTCATACATCTTGAAATTGAGATGATCAATTTGAGGATTTTCAAGCATAGAAAGAACTTCTTCTAGTGAATTTTTTATGTGTGCCTTAATTTGATTATTTAGGGCCTAACCTTTATATAAAAAATTTCCAATATATATATATATATATAATCTATTGAAAAATATTATTATTTCAAGTATTGAAATTTTTTTGAGGTTGAACAATGTCCTCCTGCGAGAGTAATCTGCATGCTTACTCCCTCGGGCAAAGCGTATTTAGGGAAATTTCCTGGCATTGCAAGTTTGGGATCTATCATTTAATCAACATATGAGTATTTGAAAGAAAATAAGGTTTTGAGTTCCTCAATACTTGAATTTAGCAATCCAAAAATCAGAAGCTCCATGTTCAATACAAAGACGGTTATTTTTTTCAAGCATATCAGTGTATACAAATTTTCCTCTTTTTTTAAGTAGGCCACTAGGTTGAGGTTTTACTCGAGGGAGAGAGTATAGGTAAAATATTTTTTAAGTATTATATACTATATTTTAAGTTATAGACATTCTAGTCATCAAATGTAAAATCCAAATTTTTACTACAAAAACAGAGAAAACCTCATCAGACTTTGAGGGCGGTCAATGATATACCCCATCTATACAATTTCACATATGACAGCATTGATGATTTATAACTTTTATTTTTGGGAGAATCAGTCAGGATATCGGGCCCCTACCTATTTATTAGATTTATAAGTTTTTGTGCCACAGATATACACAATTATGGACAATCTCTTTTCATACTCCCTAAATTTATGGGGTTTTGGCCAACCACATCTAGCAATTCAACATGTTACCTCATGATGTAACAACCACCACAATTGAGCTTGAATGCTAAAAACTTGGAATGAATGTTGAATAAACTAACATGAGAGAGCAAAAGTTGAGGGAATGCTAAGCTTAGAAGCAAGGTTGTGGCCTAATCAATTATCTAATGTTTTAGTGGGATAAGAAAGTCCTTGATGGGACATAAAGAGTAGTTCACATGGATGTAGAAGTTGGAGCCTATCAAGTCATTATGGCTCTTATTGTCAAAAATTGGCAAAATGTAACCCTACAAGAAAACATTTCCTTGGATTATTTGCTCCATAAAAGGAAATGTTTGAGAGCTACACAATAAGCCACGTTCAATGTGTGTTTTTGATAAAAAATATCTTCTAAGTCATATAGGGCCCAGTCTTCATGAAAACAAAATAAAGCCTAACCTCAAATCCTTGTCAGGAAAGCACTTTCGGCAACAAAAATCACCATAATGGATCTAAATCAATTTTCAGCATCAACAATAAAATTTGAAACTCAAAAAGAGGTACAGATCTTGCGGATCTACGTACACTTAATTTTAGGTTGAAATGGACGGTCTCCATAATTTGTTGCAATATACACGATTTGTAGAGCTTAAAATCCTGTTTTTTTTTTTTTTCACAACTAATAAGTTCAAGCTGAGATGATTGATGTAAAGCCGAGATGATCGATGTAAAGGTTTTCCCATGCTTGAATAAATTTTTGATGAATTAGGAGGTGAGTTTTACTCCCTCGTAATGTAGATCTTCTTGAGGCCATTTGTAAAGCCAAAAGATTTCATGCTTTTGTGGGAGCACGCCGTCCATTTACTCCCTCAAGGTGAAAACCAATATAGGAGTACTTGTGAGACCCCAAATTTTCAGAGATGCAAACTTTTGACTTCTAGACTAACCTCGATAAAAAGATTTCTCAAATAGTACTATCCATGCACTTGAAAAAAAAAAAAAAAAATCTCAAGATTGAACAAAAACTGCCATATTTTTTTTCGGTGAGATCTAAGGTTTAGAAAACTTAAAATTTAAAATTTCTGGTTTGAAAATAATCATCTAGTGACTTTTAGGTGGATCCCAAATTTTCAGACCGAGGGAGTAGATATATAGTATATGCTCCGGCGGGAGCATAGCATATGCGCTAAAAAAGATTACTAATCGCAATTTGGATGATCAGGGGTGCTTATGTAAGAGTAGATAGTCTTGAGGCATTTAATAAAGTGTGAGGTTTATATAAGGCGTTCACCTTAAATAATCAAAGTAAGGTGCAAGTGCTGTTGGAATATATAGTTTCAGTGTCGGAAAAGTTCATGATGACTTGAATATATATTTCTATTCATAATTATGAAATTTAAAGTTGTAAAAATAGTGTAGATCAAACTGATCTATAAACACTTAAAAATCTAGATGATGATTTGAATATGTAGTTTAAGTGTGGGAAAGTTTATGATGACTTGAACATATATTTCCCCTCTTGATAATAGATAATATGTTACGAAATGCTTCTACTTTTAGAGCTCGAACTCTTTTTTTTAATAGTAACATTAAGTGCAGCTTGCTTCTATGATCATCTTATATAAATCTTTTGTTTCATAAATAAATATTGCCCACGAGTCATGATTCTTGTAGGACTTAAACCAAATACTTCTCATGACTTGGATTATGCAGGAATTCGACCTTCTATATTTGGCAATGGTGAAAGTAGTCGGCATGATTTTCGAGGTTAAGTGCATCCAGTTCTATGAAGTAGTGGTTGGAGTTTAGAGTTCTTAGTTACTTTGGAGTTCATAAATTCTCGGAACTACTACTGATCCTAAAAGCTTAGTGATCTTCCAGCAAACTATGGTAGTGCGCAATCTAATGTTTGAGTTTCTTAACTGAGGCCAAAATAAATGAGCATCAACAAGTCGAAAACCCGCAGCTGCAAAAATAAATAAAGTCTCAACTGAGCGAAGAAAGTCATAGGCCAATCCAACTTGTAACCAATATCATCGATACATTGATTGATTACAAGATTCACATAAGGATCCCTTTTTCGCAAAATACCAAAATTGGTGTGATATCTATCTAGGTTCTTCAAAACAAGTTAGTACTTGGACACTGATTCTTTATGTCATACAATTGAGACTTGGGTGTAGATTACTCCCATGATAAAACTTGTTAAAGAGCTCTCCAAGTTTTATAGTTTTGAGAGCCTTCTATGACATATAGGACCCATTTCTAGTTTGCTCTTTGGCTAAATTTGGTTGGGTCTCAAATGAGAATCACAAACAAAAAAATGTCTCATAAAGTGGTTAAGAAATCACTAAGAGATTTCAGTTTCTCATGTAGCAAAAACCAAAGGGATGCCTCTTTAGTGCAGAAAAAAACAAAGTAAATTGATAAAACTCTATTTTGATCTGACTTTCGGAGATTTACAATCCATCGATTGTATTGTCGAGCAGGAATGAGAGGTCGAAAACAATGAGAACATGTCACAATCGTGAAAGATCCAAGGGTCAGAGTAATGCAGGGTTAGGCAGCATAACCAAGGTGAAAACCTAGTTCAATTATAAAAACACTCACCAAAGGTATTTGGGTTATTTTAACTATTCTTAACGAATTTCGCATCGGAAATTTGAATTTAAATGTTTCAAAATTATAACAACTCAATGTAATACTATGATACAACTGTTGCATGCATCAAAAACTTAAATTTGAATGTTTCAAAATTATAACAACTTAATGTAATACTATGATACAACCGTTGCATGCATGAAATTACTATCCATTAAACTAAAGATTAATCATCAACTAAGGATTACTCATCAATCAAAAGGCTAAAATATGATCCATTTACATCCAACCTGAAAAAACCCAACATAGAAAACTTGACCCTTTCCTCTCTTTCTCTCTCTAAACCACCCTCTTACTCTCAGACAACAAACAAAACAAAGCCACAAACAATTCCAGGCCTTGCCCATCCCACGTTCCCTTGAAACCCTAACTGTAAAACCCTAAGACTCGCTTCCCCACCCCTCTAATCTCACGCCACGTGTCCCCAACTCATGCCTCCCCTCCCCTTCTTCTTCTTCATCCATTTCTCCTCTCTCACTTTCCAAATTCGAAACCCTAATTTCCTGCCTCCACCGTACCTCTCCGGCAATTTTAGGGTTCTCCGTTATTTTTCCGGCCAATTCAGTAATTCTCCGGCGATTTCCTAGGGCTCATTTGGGCTATACATTTTAGGGTTTTTTTTCTAGAGAGAGATGGCATTTAGTGGGACTTTGCAGAAGTGTAAGATGTGTGATAAGACAGTTTATGTGGTGGATTTGTTATCGGCTGATGGGGTTAATTATCACAAATCATGCTTCAAATGTAGCCACTGTAAGGGCACGTTATCGGTGAGTTTCTCAGAGCTTCAAAAATGGAAAATGGCTAATTCTTTTATTTTATTATTTTGACATGGTAAACGAAGATGTATATAATTCATTTCCTTTTGATATGGGGAGGTCACGATCATTATTGGCAGCAAAATTTGAAATATGGTGGTTAATTTTTATTTGAAATTAAAATCTAAAACAAAATTTTTCAAATATTCTACAGCTAAAAATAATTGTAATTTTCTTATATTAAAATTAAAATTTAAAACAAAATTTTTCTAATATTCTACGGCTAGAAATAATTATGATATTTTTGTACTAAAAAATAAATTGTTCTCCTCTTATATGTCAAAAAAAAGAGTTAATATGGCATATTAGCCATCACCGTCAATTAAACAAGTTGGACGTTGATGCAGAGAGAATGGGTCCCACGTTACAAGTCATTGATTATTAATGTACAGTAGGATTCACATAGACACTATAAAATAGAGTTTGATAGTAAGGCATGCCAAAAGAGTTTATGCTTCTGCAGGTGTACGTTGTTCATCTACTCTCTAAGGCATTTTCATATCCCAAAATTATGGGATGTAATCTCTTGAACCTAGTGAGGAACGTCAAGAAAATGACATCCCAAAATTGCATAAGAACCATCCAATTTTATGAAGGAAAGATCTTGATGGTCAAAAACTTAAAATCTAAATTTATCTTTTTTAAAATAATAATCTAGTAATACTATAATAGATCCCCTAATTTTGAATAAATAAAATCTTCCCAAATAGCTATTTTGCTTTAAGTATTTGTTATACATTATGATCCCCCACCACAAGAGCACGCTGTGCACTTGAAAGACATTGTAAACGTCATAATTATGAGGCTCATCACCGTCCATATAATAGTTTGGGCAGTGATTCAGGGGGTGGGACTCCACGAACTCAAGTTGAGGAGATC
Source organism: Amborella trichopoda (assembly GCF_054954075.1). Taxonomy (NCBI): domain Eukaryota; kingdom Viridiplantae; phylum Streptophyta; class Magnoliopsida; order Amborellales; family Amborellaceae; genus Amborella; species Amborella trichopoda. Next base: position 42,585,728 of record NC_142342.1, read on the forward strand.
CACCATCCTTCCACATATTTACTGTAGATTTATGGTGATTGTATGGATCATAGATACGCTGTAGCACATAGATTTGAAGCTTTTAAAGCTTCTTTTTTCTTTTTCTTTTTTTTCAAATTTTTGTTAATAGAGAAAATTCCAGATGTAGATTCAAAAACGGAAAATGGAATACTTTCTTCTTTTTTTTTGTTGATCTGAAATACATTAGACCCATGCCTTTTTGGTAATCCACAAAGATTAGCGTAATAACAATAGTTAGTTCTTACATTAGTGCATTGAGGTTAGGAGAGTCAATATCTTGGATCCGGACCGATCCTAACCTGTTTGCGTCCTTGTTGGACCCTGATTCGACCTAGACCCAAATTGGGTCCAAGTCATTGGACACGTACCTAACCCACTGAATCGGTTCGGGTCTGGGTTTAAATTGAAAATATATAAGTTTTTTTTATATTTATGTTTTAATATGTAAAAATTATTGGTTGTAGATGAGATATAAATAAAGTAATGGATCAGTTCGAGTGAACCGCAAACCGATCCGATAAGGTAATAAATGGATCTAGACAGGACTTGACATAGGCTTTGGCCAGGTTGAGCGCGAACACTATCCACTGGGTCCAATACTTGATCTAGGCCGTGCCCAGGTCGACCCAACCCGATTGCCAGCCATTCATGTTTTGGGTGGCAGAATGAATAAATTTTGCTTGAGGGGAAATTTCCCCCAACCGTAGATGTAAAATTTAAGAGTTGAGGTTTTGCCGTTTCTCCACATGATATGTATGAGAATAAATTTTATGGATTTTGAGAGCAGCCAAAGGCACATCCCCAGCCACCAATTTTACATCTGCTGGCTATGTGTGTTTATGACGTACTATTTTAAAGGTAATTAGTCATATTATATTTTTTTAAAATAACTTAGTTACCAGATCAACTGTATTTTATACTGTATAATATGATCCCTATGGTCACAATAAGTAGTAAGCATAAAACTATGACCCTCACTTATCCACAATGATGATGCAATGGGTCCCACCAAAAAGTCATTAAGTTATTAGAATAACTCACTCTACTCTATCATCGTCCAATCCACTGATGGACAGTGATAGCCTACATTGTAAATTTTTGCTTTATGTTTTTTTAGGGCAAAAGTATGATACGATCCACTCATCATAGACGTAGAAAAATGTTTTAAATAACCTTATTAAAATAAATAAAGCCCCATCTCAAAACCAACAAAAAATTACTGTCTTGAAATCAGAAAACCTTTAAATTGATCATCTCGACCTTGACCGTTATGGTTGTTAAGAAAATTAGGATTTCACGTCTTAAAAATAGTGTATGTTGTAACACATTATTTGGACTATCCATTTTACCCTATAAATAAGTACTCATATGTTTACAAGATCTGCACTATTTTTTTTAGTTTCAAATTTTATAGTCGGTGTAGGAAATTGATTTTAGAGCATCAGGAAGATTTTCAATTCCTAAAGTGCTTTCCAAATGAGGATTTGAGGTGAGGCTTTTATGGAAATTGCATTCTACATGTAATGACATGCATGTTATTGACGTCCAATTAATTGGACGCTGGTGGAGAGGAGGACCTTTAACCGTCCAGTCAATTGACTGGATGATCAATAAATTATGACTATGGCTTTGCCATGATCATATCGATCATACTTTACTTTGCACATGATTTTTTTTGTTATTGTTGAAAAATGGCAAGAAAAATTGTACATCAAAATGTTAATTTGCCACCTAATAAATCATATTTTTATGAAAGGAAGAGTTCATGATATAAGGCATCAACTTTATACTTTAGAAGTAACATGACCTCAAAATCCGATCAATAAAAGTTGTTCTGATACCGAAAAACCCCCAAATCGATAATCATGATCTCGAGTAATAAGGATATAGAAAAAAGTATGGCTTTGAAGTCCTAAAATACTGCATCTTATATATTAGTTGGATCATCAAATTTTAAGATTTTTAAGTGTCTATGGATCTGCTATACTATTTTTGAAGCTTTAAATTTTATAACTAGCGATGAAAATAGATTTTCAAATCATCCAAAGGTTCTTGGCACCTAAATTTCATCTAACAATAGAAATCGGGGTGTGCCTTACTTTGATGTGCAAGGTTGAGACCTAATGTAAACCACATCCTTCAATGATTTTAAACTTACCTAAATTGGAAAATATTTTTATTTCTAAGATACCCAAAGCCTCACAATTTATCCCAAAATTGCTCCTAAATTCCCAACCCTCATATTAGAACAATTTTCAGACCTCATTGTGATTTTTTTTTTCTTCATATTGCTACATTTTTTTTCTCTCTACAAGTTATCATTTTTTGTTCCTAGTGCACATGCCCAAAATGGTCTCCATAAAGGTATGAAGAAAGTTATTAAAAATAGAAATGATTTTCATAGGGATCTGAATGAGCTAGCCTAGACCATCATTTCATTGGGTGAGAATGCACTAGCCTATCACACCTTGGATCAATATATTTTTATTTTTGTTTTTATAGCTAAGGGCTCAACTCTTTCCCTTTCGATGGCGCAGAAAAATTTGCTTAATGATCATCCACTGTCTAATTGATTTTCATAGCTTTATTTCAATTATTTAAGGATTCTTATATGAATCTTGTCCATTTACTTCAAATGAGAAAAATTGTGAGGCGACTGGGAATCGCCACAGCTCTGACCCTATGGTCCCTTAGTCTAGATAGTTATTTTTGGGATGTTTTTCACTTTTTCTAACCGACTTTCCTGTAACCGGTAGCCGACTCTGACCCCTGTGATTGTCCAAGTTGATAACCGATCCGGGTTTTCAAACACTGAAGCACAATATTAGTGTCAGATCATTTTTTATAATGAGATGAAAATTTAATTTGTAGTTTGTTAAAGGTTAGATCACCAACCTATTGTAATCAAATGCATATATCTTATTATTTTTGTTATGTAATTCTCCAGATAAGCAATTACTCGTCACTGGAAGGTGTCTTGTATTGCAAGCCTCATTTTGAACAGCTATTCAAGGAGACCGGCAGCTTTAACAAGAGCTTTCAATTACGTGAGAATCTCTCTCTCTCTCTAGGGGTGGTATCAGGTCAGATCAGGTCCAGCGGGATCAGTACCCGATCGGACCTCAGCCAAAAAATTAGAATATCTATATATTTAATTATATTTAAATAAGTTTCATATATTGTGACCCCAAAAATATTACTATACCCAGATCTGAATAGTATTTGGGTTCAAGATTTTGACCCGGATCTGACCTGTCAGGTGAACCCATACCCAGACATAGATCGGATCTATCCCTTGGGTCCCAGATCGGGTCAGATCTAGGTCCATTGCCACCCCTATCTCTCTCTCTCAATGTACTTGTTTATATGAAATTAAGAACTTTGGTTTGGTAGTAAGCCATGAAAAGACCTATGGTTTGGTATTTTTTATTTATTATCAACATCCGAGCTTTATCCCAACTATTTGTGGTTGGCTTATACTATTTTTTTTTTTTGTTATGCTTGGTTAATTTTCAGCTCCGAAGTCTGCAGACAAGCAACATGATTTGGTAAGCCGATATCAATCTGCACATTTAATGGACAAATGTGTTAACCATTTCTTGCATGTGTGGTCAATGATACAATACTTGAGTTTGATATTTGTGGAAATAGAAAAGTATACAATGAGACTATTTACTTTAGGTATAAAGCGGTCGCAATTAATCTTGACCATTGAAGATCACCTTGAGTGATTGCATTTATTTCATTAACCAAGTTCAAGTTCAAAAGAAATTTTTTGAAACTTTGTAAGACACCCAAGCTTTCAGATTTTACATCGGATGATTATAAATAATTGTAACCTCCTTGTACTAAAATCCTTTTAGAAATTTAAGCACTTTTGTCTTACCCTTTCTTCTTGAAACCTCAATTGAAAAAAACAAGAAAAAAAAATTAATTCAACTAAAACCCCACAGTTTTTCTTCTTGAGATCTCACAAAAAATATACTTTGTTCATGTAAAATCCCATACATTGTTTCAGAACTCTCTTGAATCCACTTGGACTAGGGCAAATTACTTAGCCCTAGTAGCCAGGCTAGTTGGGTGCCAACTCATCCTACACCAAAAAACCTCTAAAAGACATATAAAAAATTGTTAAAAATATAACAAATAAAAAATACCAATACATTATTTAGAAATATTAATTTAGAAGCACATGAAAGTTTTTTAAATGATTTTAGGACTTTCATACTTTTTCCTTTTTTTTTATTTTTTCTGAGATATTCAAGATAAAATAAGTTTTTCAATAATCTATCTTTGCTAGATTTTTTTTTTTTTTTTTCCATCTTCTTTAGTCTGCTAATGATTTCTATTAACTTCATTTTTTTTTATTTTTTTCTGATTTTTAACTTTTTTAAGAGTTTTTTCCTTTTTTTTACTTTTCACTTTTTTTTTTTTATTGTGCATAATTGGCCAAAGCAACTTGAACTCTGTTGAGTTACTTGCCTCGGCCAATGCCCGAGTACCTTGGCCGAGGCAATCTTCAAAACATCAATGCCACACCTTTCCTTCTTTAAATAGTACTACTACTATGGAAGAACTATTTTTAATGTTGCCATTTCTAAAATTTGTATTATTAGCAAATGTATATGCACCTTTGTACTCGGTATGATGATCAATGTTAGGAATTAAGATCCCTCTTAGACGCGGAAACAAGAATCTCAAATATTGGATCCTACCAAATAGAAACAAAGATTTACGTGGTTGACGCCAAGAACATAAAGATTTATTTATCAAGCTAGAAACAAAATAGACAAGAGCACGAGCCATAATATGAGAAATAAAGCATAAAATACACACACACCACAAGAATACAAAGATAACGTGATTCACCCTATAAGGGCTACATCCACGGGTACGGCAACTAAAATCCACTGTACCAATGGAAGTTACATTATAGATTTTGGAACATAGAGTTACATCTATAACCCTCGACAAAACCCAGTCAAGTAAACCCTTTTAGACTCAGTCTCTAGATCGGCACCATCGTCGACCTCTCATCTCTATTCCACAGCTAAACCGCAGTTCAGGAAGAGACCATCTCCATTCCACAACTAAACTACTGTCCAGGAGGAGAACCTTGAGAGGAACCAAGATTTTCTTTCTCTAAAGGGGAAACCACCCAAAATCTTCATGGGACTGCTTATCTACCAGAAACCAACCTATTACAGAAGGCACATCTATGGTGTTTCTCTCCATAGGAAGCTTTCTTCTCCCTATGGGGAGGCCTTGCTGATTATCTATCAGAAACCAGCCTCTCACAGAAGGTACATCTGTGGTGTTTATCTCCATAAGAAGCTCTTTTCTCTCGAAGGGGAGGTCTTGCTTATGTTGAGGAGGCCATGCCTCTTTCTCTAGAGGAAACCGCCTTTCCTATATGGTGATCTAAATAGGCCATATGACTTCTCTGCATTTTCATCCCATATATATAATGTTAGGAGTCTACACCAAATAGAAAACTTCCCATAGGTATTACATATATCTCAAGAACTAAGAGATATAGCCCAGAGTCCTAATTTTTTTAGATTTCTATTTTTTTAGAAAACTTATTAAGGTGGGGAACAAGCCGGGTCAACCCATGGATCCGATAGTCTACTTGATCAGATCCAAGTCTCAACCCATACAATGGACCCAACTGATTGGGTCTAGTTCCACTTGACCTTGACCCAACCTAGGTTAGGTTTGGGTTCGGGTCCAACTTGGACACTATTAGGTGAGCTCAGGTCTGAGTCGAGGTCAACCTGACCTTACATATATGTGAATAAGCAAAAATACATAGTAACTATGTATTATAAAATATATCATAATTGTTTATATTATTTATATTTTTTAATTTTAGAGCTAGAGTAGCTCCTAACCTAAGTCCAATAAGGTCGGGTCTGGGTCTAGGTCTATCTAGATCTAACCCAACCCATTCCCAGCCCTATAGACCATGCATTACACTTACATATTGTGATATATGATATACCACCTCGGCACATCCACTATCCATTCCTATGCGATAGTGTCGAACTTAACTCGAATTTTCAATTTTTAACACTCACCCAGGTATGATTAATGTCCACCATCGGTAGGTGGAAACATACAGTGGATGCTCTTGTGGTGTATTGTATACTCACACCATCTAGTTGCAAATTGATTTTAAAATCATATGGGGGAATTCTTTCATGTAAATATACTTTCACAATAATACTTTCACACGTACCAAACGTGTAAAAGCAAATTCGTTGAGTACAGGAGAGGATGTTATTGATATTTGTCCAAAAGAATGCTATGAAGCCTAACATACTATGATTAGTGCAGGGAACAGACCGACAAATGTCGGCATAAGGCTTGAGATATTATGGCCAGTCCTGGACCCAGCCAGGGCCAAATCATTTAGTTGGGCCTAGGCCAAATCCCGGCCCATGGGCCTTTGGAGGGTTTTATACAATTACCTGAGCCCACTCAAACAAACTCTGCACGATCTTCTATGGGCTGGCCGACCTTGGTCATTAAGCTAAGGCCAGGCCTTAGCACTTTCTGCAGGCATTAGGTTATCTGAGTCAGGCAGCCTGGCGCATTGGCAGCCATGATTATGACCATCTTTCTTCATTTTAGCACTTCATGAGCTTCTCCTTAATTTATCAGTCTTGCAAAATTTTGCTTATAGTGAGCCATTGACACTGAGATAATTTACTGTGAATTGTATGTTTATTGTTCTTTGCAGGCTAGGGCCCCCAGCAAACTTTCCTCTCTCTTCTCAGGGACACAGGACAAGTGTGCTACTTGCTATAAAACAGCATATCCTCTAGAGAAGGTAGTTTATGTCTTTGCCTGATGCATGCATGTATGCTTAACACATCACATACTTTCATTGTTTGTTTATGCTCTTACCTCATACATCCATCTTTTATAGATCAATGTGTACATAATGGTGCATTCATTCACATGATCAAGTACTTTGATTAAAAAAAAAGTTTTTAATGAATAATTTTCAAAATAACTTCAAAAAAAATCTCAATAAAAAAGACCGACATTTTCATTTTTTCAAAAGAATTAAAAATTTTGCTCTAATTTTATTCTTCTTTGCCATTTTTGTCGATTTAAAATAAGATATATTGCCCTCTGAGCAGAAACAAGGTATTAATATCGGTTTATTTGTTGGTTATTTATACTGTAAACCAAAATTATATTTTTTCTTTTAAAGCAATATAAGTAAGTGAACATCCCATATAATGCACATACACAGATATACATATATGCTCCTGCTCTTGTTAGCTCCATTTTTTTTAGTCTGTTATGAACTAATCACGTGTTTTTCATTCAACAATTTTGGGCACGTCATTTTTTTTAACCCCTTTTATTTGCTCCATTTTTCTAAACTGAAACCAATTTACTACTGACATTTTGGTTTTACCAATATATTGTCATAATACTAATTGCTAACCATATTCTGGATTGAGCTCATGGTATTATGATCCCCCTTAATTTGAAAAGAACAAAGAATGTTGTTACAATAGAAGGATTGTGGATCACAATATGTATGATTGGCCAAATTATTTCGACGAAAACATAATTTCTCCTCCTGTTAGACATTTTTTTTTGGTTGGCATTTTTTCATCACTTCTTGAAAGACAAGTAATTGTAGGTGGTTATCATCCTGATATCAGCCTTAAATGATCTTGTAAATGGCATATTACTCTTTTATGGGCTTTAAAGATGGTAGCTGAAGTTTAAAAAGTTTGTTGATAGTGTTTCAGTAATTTTAACCCAAGTCAGATTGTATGTTGCTAGTGCATATATATATGTTCCTCAATACAAAGGGTGAAGATATTGTAATCCATATGATCATGGAAAGAATAGAGTCATAAGGGTTATCACCACTTCATCAATGGATTGGATGATGGAGAAGAGGTTTTACCAAATATTTCACTAAGTCTATTGCTTGTCCTACCATCCCTCCATCACCATTTAAACTATCTATTCTCCCTATGACCATACACTATTACCATGATCCTATGTCACACACTTTCCCTACACAAATCCCAACTATCCTACTCATCAGAAAGAGAACAAAATGGTTCAGGTTACAGTGGAGGGTGAATCATATCACAAGTCATGCTTCAAGTGTTCACATGGAGGATGCCCCCTTACACCCTCAACTTATGCAGCTCTTGATGGCATCCTTTACTGTAAGCACCATTTTGCTCAGCTTTTCAAGGAGAAGGGCAATTACAACCATCTGATCAAGACTGCTTCCATGAAGCGAAATGCTGCTTTGATTCCGGCAGAGGAGGCAGCCGCCGACCCTTCGTAATTTTTGTTTCCTTGCATTTGTAGAGTGTTGGTCACTCTCATCATTTTTTCTTGGTTCTCGGGTTTTTCCTTTCATTTTTCACATGATTTTATTACTTATTCTTTTGTTATTTTGAAAGAGAGAAGCAGGTGCTCTGGTTTGGCTCTAAATGATTTGGGGACCCTTCTCTCCAGATTGTATGTGACCATTTTTAAATTTTTGGCCTCATAAGGAAATGATATTTATTGAAGTTATCCTTTTGCCTCTCACTGTTAAAATGTAATGTGGTAGTAAATGTGTTGTGGCAAGAAGAAAGAAAGAGTAGCAAATTGTTTCGTTTTCGTATTTACATTTTATTAAGGGCGTGGTTTGCATAAGGTTGCAACCTGAAACAATCAAATCAAAGTAAGGTGTACTACCAAATTTTATTACAAGATACAATTTTGGTGCCAAAACTTCTTAGGACAGCCTGAGAATCCATTTACAATCCATTTACCTTGGGGTGGCAACAGGTCAATTTTGGTGCTAAAAATTCTTAAGACAGTCCGAGAATCCATTTACCTTGGGGTGGCAACGGGTTGGGCCCGGCTAGACCGAGTCCTGATTCGAACCAGACCCAATCCAAAAATAAAGAAAAAATATATTTAAATATATAGAAATGTCATGTTATGTTATATATATATATATATATATATATATATATATATATATATATATATATATATATATATATATATATATATATATATATATATTAATATATTATTCAAAGGAGAAAGTTTATATAGAGCCGAGGCTCTAAACAATCAAATTAGAGCCCACCACAAAAATTCCACTACAAGAGGTTGTTTTGATGTCCAAATGTCCTCAAATTGATCATCTGGACATTAAGAAGCATGGACATGAGAAAAAAATGGATTTCAAGTTTGGAAATTGTGCATCTTACAACGCATTGATAGTTCGAAATAGTGCATCTTACAACGCATGTTTGAACCGTCAATTTTCAAGATTTTTAAGTTTTCATAGATTTGCTCCATCTACACTATTTTTGAAGCTTTAAATTTTATAATTAAAGATGAAAATATACTTTAAGCCTGTTACAAAGATTTCAACATTGAAACCACATTTCTCGACACTATTTGAAGGTGTGCTTTACTTTGATTGGTTAGAGCCTCGGCTCTATACAGACCGCACCCTTATTTGAATACTATAATTAAAAATATATAGTTATATTTATTTAAATACTAACTAAATATTATTAAAATATTATATGTTAAATATTATTTATATAATAACATTATTCGGGTCGGGTCCGCATGGGCCTGGACCCGAGCCGTCAGGTCCAATTCTTGGACCCATACCTAGACCTAGGTTAGGTCCAAGTCCATTGCCTCCCCTACATTTACATCTCTAATTATAACATTTTAGATCCAAAAAATGGTTCAAATAAAATAAATATATATAAAAACATATAAAAATCTTAACAATAGATGGTTTAGATAATGTGTTGCAAGATACCCTATTTTTGGGACTCGAAATCTTTTTTTTCTTTTTCTTTTTCATATTCAAACGACCACTTAGAGGATTTTCCAATTTCTAAACAGCCTTTCAAGATGGAATTTTTAGGTGCTATTTTAATGTTGCAACCTTATATTAGCTTTTCCTTTTATTAAATGAAACACCACATTAGAAATTCAAAGTTTTCTTACTAAGAATGGTGTTGAGGTTCCAATGTACGGATGAAATGATACAAAGGCAGGTGTTTGATTTTACATCTCACACCTTTGACAGTTTGGGTCAGTGTTATCAAGACCCGACTGTTGCTGGAATCGGCGAGTCAGACTTTTTGTTTTTATTAAATTTAAAAAATAATGAAAACAGAAAAAATATAAGGTCAACTATTGAAAACTTGGTTAAAAATAGGACATTTTTCAATCATAAATAAAATATTGGATTTAAAAGTTTAGAAAATTACCATTAGCTAAATTTGTTATTACCTGCTTAGTAAAAGATTATGTTATGGTACATATACATGTTAGCATTTTACTAAAGGACCCGGTTTTTATGCGGCCAAGCCCGCATATGTAGAAATGCGGGCCCATTAATAATTCTATTTTTGAGATGGATTTTTTTACTTCATTTTTTGGGACATCTAATCGTTAACATGGAGATAATGAATATGAAAAAATAAGTAAATTTTAAAAACTAGCAATAATAATTCTAGTAATAAAACATTTGGACCGTCAGTTTCTATTGTTTTTTGATGGAACATCTGCTTGCATACATCTTTAAAATGGATGTTTTATACTTTTTGGACTGTATATGTAGTCATGCGGTCCAGCCGCATGAAACAATTTTCTTTTACTAAATGTACTCAATAATTTTAGACATTTAATATCATTACCCTCTAATGTAACTTTTTGTCTATGGGTATTTTCGATAATTATTTAAAGACAAAGTAAAATATTATGATGGAAAGAAGAGCATTTATTAATTATAGTGGATGATGGCATCATCTACATGTGTATGACATCACCCACATTAAACATTAAATGACATAATAAAAAATATCTATTCTACCCCTTTTAATGACAAAGAATACCCTTGTTCAAAAAAAAATTATACTACAAAACAAATGTAATTAGTGTCCAAAATGTTAATACATTTAGTAAATGCTCACATGTATGTATACCCTAATATAATCCTTTAGTTGTCATTAGTAAAATGACCCGCATGCCATTATTATTATTATTATTTTATAATTATAATAATAATAATAATAATAAGAATAATAATAATAATGACAATCTCTAACATGAGGTTTACCCTGAGGGAGTAACTATTAAATACACATTGCTCCTAATCTTTTCACATAATTAATGGACAAATGGTATTATCCAATAGCTTAGATTTTTGTAGGTTCAAACAGTGTTTAAGAATTTTTGCAAAATAGATTAATGTTAGTGTTAAAATCTTATTTTTTCACACCCGAGGTTGGAAAAGTGACTAGGCTTTTCAACACGGGAAAAGTTTATACAAGGGTAAGGCCCAAAACAATCAAATTAAGATCCACCTCAAAAATTTACTACAAATGATTGTTTCGATGCTTAAAAACTTTCAATTTGATTATCTCGACCTCAAGATGTATGGACATGAGAAAAATGAATTTCAAATATTGAAAATAGTGCATCTTGTAATGCATTTTTCGAACGGTCAACTGTCATGGTTTTCAAGTATTCACTGCTTGATCTACACTATTTTTGAAGCTTTAGATTGTATAATCAGATATGAAAATAAATTTTCATGCCATTACAAAGATTTCCAATACTCAAATAACATCTTTCGATTATTTGAAGGTGCGCCATCCTTTCAACATGGTCTACATTTTTTCATGAGATTTAAATGTAGCTTTATAAAACCACGGCCCTACAAAGTACTTTCCCATGTCAAATTTACTTTATAAAAGCTTGCAAACAGAATAATGCAAACGTACTTAGCACATTAGAGCATCACGACAATGGTTGAAATTTATGATTCCCAATCTTGTAATTACCATCTTAAGCTAAACTCCAAACTTCAATCTTAAACCTGAAGGTTCTGACCCACATTTTCCAAGGCCATCTTAAGCTTAAGTATAAATTGTAACCATTAATCTCAAAACTACAGGTCTTCACCCTCATTATCCAATCTCTCTTCCCCAAAAACAAAAAAAAAAGGCCACATTATCCAAGATCTCTCTCTCTCTCTCTCTCTCTCTCTCTAAGTGTGTACAGCCATACTCGGTGGTCCCCTGTCCTCTTCCCCTCACCGTCCACTCCTTTGTTGACATGTAGCTATGCAAAAACCCACATCTTTGTCTTCAAGAATTAATAGGTAATGTATCAACCATAGGAGTGAGCCTTAACGAAGGACAACAACAAATTGACCCACGTTTCCTTTCGACCATTTCAGGTTGTCTTCCATTAATTTCTTCATATTTTACCAAAACTTGGCTCAATGGGAGGCTCCAAGGAGAAACGGTAGATAGAACACAAAAGAGTATTTTATTTTTCAAGCCACTTTTTCCTAGACTAGGGTGCGACCCAAAGAATTATCTTTCCAAAAACTAAATGGGGCAATGGGCTAAGTGCCCCAGCCCAGCCCGGTCGGCCCGGCCCTAAAAAAACTAGGATGTGGGCTACGAAATGTGGCCCAAGGCCAGCCCAGCTTTCATTTTCTTTACTTTTCCTTATATCTTTTTTATTTGTTCTTGCCTGGCCTAGCCCTGATAGTGCTAGGGCCCAGCCTCTTTGGCCTGGTCAAAGCTGGGCTAGGCCTAGGCCAGCCCTCTAGGGAGTAGTGATCGGCCTGGGCTGGGCTTGTTGCCAGCCCTACCAAAAACACTTAGAATCTTGTGTTCTCCCATATAATAAGCATGGTTGATGGTCATAGTTCTCTTTGCTGCCAAATCGGTATGCATCTTTCTTTTATGAAGAAGGTTTATATAAGGTGTTTTTCTTTTTGGGTAAGTAGATTTAGACAAGGTGTCAACCTAACCTGAAATGTGTTGCGCCAAAGAAAACTACCAATTTAGCATTTCAACCTCAAAATGTTTATATACGTAAGAATATTAATTTTAAGTCCTAGTGTATAGTAATAAGAGATCAAGCTTATGAGCCATACTATGAAGCTTTGGAAAAGAGTTATTGAGCAATGATTAAGGAATGAAATAAGTGTATCTGAAAACCAATTTGGTTTTATGCCGGGAGGGTAAACAACTAAGGCTATTTTTCAACTTAAACAACTAATTGAGAAGTTGAGGACGAAGGGAAGAGACATCCACGTGGTCTTTATTGATCTAGAAAAAACTTATGATAGAGTACTTCGATATTTGATTTGGCGGGAGTTGAAAAAATAAAAAAACGTCTCTAGACATTACATCAACTTGGTGAGAGATATGTACAATGTAACGGTTACTAGTGTACGAATAACTAGTGGAGAGACGAGTGAGTTGTCTGAGACAATAGGTCTACATCAAGGGTCAACATTGAGTCTGTACCTCTTTGTCTTAGTTTTGGACGACTTAACTAGGCACGTACAGGATGAGGTATTGTGGTACATGTTGTTTGCAGATGACATAGTTTTAATTGATGAGACCCGAAATGGCATCAACACAAAGAATTTTGGAGGGATACCTTGGAATCCAAAGGTTTTAAAATTAGTCGAACTAAGACAGAGCATATGGAGTGCAAATTTAGCAATAATAGGCGTAGAGATGAGGAAATAGTTAAGATTGATAGTCTGGAAGTACAAAAAATATTGTACTTTCAATATTTTGGGTCGATAATCTAGGAAAATGGAGAGATTGAGAAAGATGTTGTACACAGAATAAAAGCTGGGTGGGTGAAGTGGAGATGTGCAACTGGAATTTTATATGATAGTTGCATACCAATGAAGCTGAAGGGTAAGTTCTAAAGCGCAACAGTGATATCATCTTTGCTCTGTGGGGCAAACAAAAAATAATATACACATGGAATGAGTGTAGTGAAGATGAGGATGTTGAGATGGATGAGTTGTAAGACAAGAAGAGATAGAATTCACAATGAATCTAATCGAGAGAATTTAGGTGTGGCACCAATAGGCATTAAAATGAGACAAAGTAGACTTAAGTAGGCTGGCCATGTGTGGTGACGATCAAGTACAGTACCTGTTAGGAGGTGTGAATTAGTTTAAATAGAATGACTGAAAAGGGCAAGGGGTAAGCCCAAAAGGAAGTGGTTGGAAGTAGTCCGAAAAGAGATCGAGACTTTGGCCTCACTAAGGATATGACATTTAATAGAGCAGAATGAATAACCAAGATTCATGTAGTCAACCTCAATTAATTGGAAAAAAATGCTAAAATGATGATGATGATGATGATTAATTTTAAGTCATAAAACTAGTGCATCATGTAATATATTATCGGGGTCATCCATTTTCAAGATTTTTAGGTGTTTATATATCTACTGAATCTACATTATGTTTAGAACTTTAAATTTTATAATTAGATGAAAATAGATTTTCATGCTATCATAAGAGTCTCTAACATTGAAAATGCATCTTCAACATGGTTTGGAGAGATGCCTTACTTTGATTGTTTCACGTGCTAAGATTTACGAAACCCTCTTAGATGCGGAAATAATAGGACAAGCAACAAGATGGGGCTTAGTCGGGTCATCCTTGGCCCTGACCGAGACAAAGAGGCCATGGCCCTAGCTCAAACCGGAGCCTGCTCATGTTGGTTTTGGTCTAGCCTAATATTATCAAAGAACCTTACCTCAATCGGCCCAGCCCTACTCTTAGACCACGATGACTCGACCCTAGCTCAGCCCTCAAGCTACTTTTTGTGCCCCAAACCCTAGTTTTTAGGGTCAGGCTGGGCAGGGCCAAGCTAATAAGCCGATTTGAGCCGAGGAAATAAGGAAACTCAAAAGTTAGATCCCAACAATATTATATACTTAACCCGCTGGAGACAAAATATGCAAGAGTATAAGCCATAATAAAATAAATAAATCATAAATGATATATTCCACAAGAACACCAAGATTTATGTAGTTTACCTTAAAAGGGCTACATTCATGGGTATGACAAACTCAAATCCACTCTATTGATGAGTGTTGCATCACAAATTTTGAGATACAAATCATTGTCTGGGAAGAGAAGCTCAAGAGTATATGAGACTTTCTCAGTGATTCAAAAAGTGGACCACCTAGGACCTAGGCGATCCAGAAGGTCTGGGCGATGCAACCAATCTAGGCAGTAGTCTCTGGGCAGTCGCCTAGGCGGTAGTCCCTGGGCAGTCCCTCTGGTACGGAACCTGCCTAGGCGGGCGCCTAGCGCCCAGCCCATGGAGGCCGCTTAGGGCCTGCGCCCCACCCAGAGGCAGAGATTTTTTTTTTTGTATTGTTTTTTTTAAAAAATATGAAGGGTTAGAATGATGGTTTTAAGTTCATTTGAAGCCTAAAACTTATTGGAGCCCATTTTAAAGAGAGAACGCATAAAAAAAATTAGTTTTTTGTGATTTCTTTAAGATCGAAGGGTTTCTCAACGTTGTCAAATATTGATCAAAACATCGCCCATTGATATTAGATTTAATTTTTGATGTTTTATAAATCTATTGGGGGGGTTTTTAAAAGATTTTGAGTCCTTAGAAGCATCTTTGAGGTGCAAGTTTGAAGATTGAGCAATCAAACTCAAAGTAAGTGCCTTAAATATCTAGTTTTTATTTTTTATACTATATATTACTTTTTTATTCAAATGGGCATCTTTTTTGGATTCGACCGCGCCACCCAGGTTCTGGGTGCTTGCCTAGGTGTTGGGCAGCCTAGACCCCCCAGGCTGCATAGGACCCGCCTAACGCTTTTTGAAACACTCACTTTCTCTAACTAAAAAGGGAAGGCACGCAACATTTTCATCGAACCACTTCTCTGCAAGAAACCAATCTCTCACTCTGTAGGAGACACCGATGGAGGTGTTTCTCTGTCTAGGAAGCTATCTTTCCTATATGGTGACCCAAATAGGGTGCACATGTTCTTTCTTATCTTATTTCTTATATATAAAATTATGAATCGCATAACAAATAGATCCCATTGAATCCTGACCAAACTAGACTTTGATGGGTATCTCAACTACCTTAGAAAATGTATTAATAACAATCACATACGATACAAGATTTCTTTATGTGGATAATTTTCAATATCACCCTATCAAATATTTCACCTTGATAACAAAATTACATGCTCACCATGCCAACACCCATCATATAGCTTTATAAATTCCCCTTTTTTGTAAAATAAATCCCTTTGTTGTTCTTGTTGAAAAAGATTTGTGCTTTCTATCATATTTCTGCATCTCAAACAAAGCACTAGGACAACTTGCCACATGTTTTTCTTAGACCGAGTCCATAAACCCAACCTTTGTATTGAACTATGCACTCTGATACCACTTGTTAGAATTTAAGATCCCTTTTAGATGCAAAAATAGAAACCTCAAAGGTTAAATCCCACATGATCATGTACTTAACTCACATAATATAAAAATTTATGTCAGTCACCCTAAGAGGGCCACATTCATATGCATGGCAAATTGATATTCACTATACTAATGAGAGTTACATTACAAATTTTGGGACACAGAGTTATCTCTTTGAGCATCGACAAAACCAAGTCGAGGAACCCTTTTACTTTCCAGATCGACATCATTCCATAATATTACAAGTCTATTCCATAACCACTATCTTAGAAAGAGAACTATGAAAGCAATTGAGGCTTTCTTATACTAAAAAGGTGATACCACCCAAAATCTGTATGTAAAACACTTCTCTACAGGAAACGAGCCTATCACTCTATAGAATCCACCGATAGAGAAGTTTCTCTCTCTAAGAAGCTACTTTTCCCATATGATGACTTTTTTCTTTTCTCACTCATTATATATAAGGTTCTTAAGCTTATATTAGATAGGAATCCCATTGACGTCACATACATCACAAACTTAAGATATAACCAAGAAATCTAATCGAGTTGGACATTAATGGGTATCCTAACTAATCTAAGAAATTTATCAATATCAATCCCGTGTAATAGGGATTTCCTTATGGGGGTGATTTTCATTATCACCATATCAACCATAAGGTGGATGCCTTATATAAACCCTCCCTTCTTTTATTGATAAGAATCTTTCAACTCATACACATACAGTTCATATGTGTTTAGAGACCTACAACAGTCAGATCTTAATTGGACAAGTGTAAGTGAGCTAAGAATATTATCACATGCCGGCACCAACAATATTTGTCAAACCTATGTGATATTATTATCGATCCTATAGTGTAGATCAGATCGCTAATACATGTTTACCAAACTATTCCACAAAAACCAATGAACAAACCCAAAAGACTTAAATTTTGGAAAATTACAAAATTTTGGAACTAAAATTTTGGAAATCCCTTCTGGTTCGGTTTCTAGCTAGACAAAAAAGAACCATTCTCATGGATCTTGAGCCCGAAACCATGGATAGTGTGCGCACTGGTCCTTACGGCCAAATCTTTAGGTCTGATAACTTTGTGTTTGGTCAATCTGGTGCTGGAAATAACTGGGTCAAAGGCCACTACGTAGAGGGGGCAGAGCTCATTGATTCAGTGCTTGATGTGGTGAGGAAAGAGGCAAAGAACTGTGATTGCCTTCAAGGATTTCAAGTATGTCATTCTCTTGGTGGATGGACTGGATCTAGAATGGTCAACATTTTGTAACGGCAAAAAAGTGAGGGGGCTTGAGAGGCAAAATGTAGAGAGAGAAAATGGGAGCTTGGCTCCCTATTGGGCTATGGCCAAGAGTGGCCTGTTGTGTGGGCTTGTAGTGCTTGTGAGGCATGGATGTTTACCTTTGCTTGTTCTCCTGATTTTGTTACATGTGATACTATTATCAATGGATAAGAAAACTAAATGATGAGTTCAGGGCCAAGAAAGCGTTGAAAACCAAAGCAGTAATGTTCTTTTGAATGGTGAGTTCAGGGCCAAGAAAGCGTAGAAAACCAGAGAGATGCAGGGAGAGACTTGATTTTAGAGAGAGAGATAGAGTTTCGGTTTTAGAGAGAGAGACGGTGATGTGAGAGAGAGATGGAGTTTGAGTTTTAAAAAGAAATAGAGTTTTGAGAGAGAGAGAGAGAGAGAGAGAGACAGTGATGTGAGAGAGAGAAGGAGTTTGGGTTTTAGAGAGAGAAATGGAGTTTAGGGAGAGAGAGATACAGTGATGTGAGAGAGGGATGGAGTTTTGGAGAGAGATACAGTGATGGAAAAGATGGAGACTTTTTGCTTTACAAATAATATTTTCAATTTTTGATTCTCATGAGATATGGAAGTTAAAAACATGGGATAATGAGATATTTTCCCTAGAAGCATATTCGATAAAGACTTTTACTATGGATAAGGAGTATCCATTCTTGAAAAAGAGAGCATCACAAACTTCAAGGGGATCCAATGCCAAAATAATACGTGCAAAAGTAAATATTTAGCTTAAGAGTAATGTTTTCCCCCTATTGCTTCCATTAATCATATTTTTAGTAAGCTCCTATTCCTTCCATTAATCATACTTTTAGCTTACTAACTTTGAAAGAAAATTTTACTCTATTATTTACTCTTATCACTATGATGTTCTTCTAACCTAGAGCTTTTCATTTCTTAGGGTTTCCTGAAGTTCTTGTGTAGATCTCAGTATAGAAATCCCTACTATTTGTGGTCCTTCCTTGTGCACATGCAAATGTAAAAGTTAGTCGATGATAGATAGAAACAATGACTACATATTGGATAAGGACTTCTACTATGGATAAGGTGCACTTCTACTGTGGATAAGCGGCATCCATTCTTGAAAAAGAGAGCATCACAAACTTCAAGGAGATCCAATGCCAAAATAATTTATGCAAAAGTAAATTTTTATATAACTGAAGGTAACCTCTCTATGTGATATTTACCTTCTATGTTGAGATTCCAAGTGGGATTCTGACCATCCTCATGTGAATGTCGTTTTGCTTGAATGAAAAAAAGAAATGGATTTGGAACAAAGCTCCAAAGAATTTCTTCTAAGTTTACAAAAATAATGGAAATCATGCCAACCTCTTGTTTCCCGTGAACACTTGCAAGACTCCATAGGAGGCCCCCACAACAAGGGTGCAATACTCCTCATCCCTAGTCTGCCTCCAACAAACACTACTCACAAACCTGGCCCCACGAGCCCTTTGGCACCCACTAGGCTCATGTCCACGAGCCCTTTGGCAACCACTAGGTTCATGACCACAAGCCGTTTCGCACCCGCTAGGTTGATGAGGTGGAACCCACTCACCCCCATCCGGCCTGAGCCCCTGGACCCATACTGGCTCTCCCCACCTTCGATCGTAGACGTACACTTCGTTGCTCTCAGAGCCGCACCCTAGGAGCCCTCCAGTCCTCCACACTGACAACCCCACGAAGTTCTTTGTGTTGGAGTGCCCCTCGAAAGTGCGCACAACCCGGAGCTCACTAATGTCCCACAGCTTCAGGCACCCATCCACTCCCGCAGAAACCACTGAGCCTTCTCCGAGAAAGCGCACATAACTAACTGCGCGTGCATGGCCTTTCAGGATTGCCAGCGGGCCTGCGCCAAGGGCCCGAACATCATATAAGTAGACGTTTTTGTCCGCAGAGCCAATGGCAATGAGAGGATGACATGCAGGACTAAACTCGATTGAGCATACCGGAGCATAAGTCACAATTCCCGTACCGGTGCCGGTGCCGGTGCCGGTGCCAATGCCAATGCCGGGACGCAGTGAAGCCACTGGTGGATTGGAAGTACCCAACCTTGTGTCCCATAAGTGAGCAGCCCCATCATCACCCCCGGAGGCCCCGAGGGCTGGAGTGTGGGATGAGTAATCCATGCTCCACACCCGGCGACCGCCATGGTCATCACGCTCACCTACTGGCACTCGTTGCTCGAGATCGTACTCTGTGACGACACCGTCGTAGTCGCCGCAGCCAACACGTGAGGGACTTGTGTCTTGTCTCCACTTCAGGCTGGAAAGCTTGGCTGGTGTGCATAGATAGAAGTCACCAGCTGAATTATGGTCCCAATGCCTAGTCCTGAGCTGCTGGCCTTGGTTTTGTTGGTGGTGGTTTTCTTGGGTTCCACAGAGAGTGCTGAGAGAGTAGATTCTTATCTTTCGGGCTTTCCCGGCGGTGGCAATGAAGCAGTGGGAGTGGTCGAATTCGATAGCAGCAATCGTGTCAGAGTAGTCAGCCAGATGAGAGGGCGAGATGAGTGCGGAGAGGGTGAAGTCCCACTCACATCTCGCCTTGCCGTCTTCTTCATCTTCTTCTTCTTCTTCTTCTTCTTCTTCCTGCTTGGGGCTATTGGGGTGGTCTCTGTTTTTCATTGCCCATCCACAATGGATTGATAGCCCCTCTCTCTCCCTCTCTCTCAATTTCAATTTGAATAGGGGGATATCTCTCTCTCATACAATGGTATGACAAGAAGAAGATCGATCTCTCTCTAACAATGGGATGAGATGACAAGCTAGAAGAAGATCTTTCTCTCTCTCTCGAGGATTTGGATTTCTCTCTCAAGGATTTGGATTGGTGGATCTCGCTCTCTCTCAGACCAATGGATTGAGAAGGTAAAAGAGACTGGGCAATAAAACAACAGACTTCGGTCTTTTCTATAGCCCTGTAGTGTGACTTGCCCTCCCGTTCCCCAACTCTCTCTGTTCCTCTTTCTCCTTCTCTTTCTCTCTCCTCTCTCTGTCTCTCTACATAAGACGATAGCATGAGATGCTTTGAAAAGAGGGTGGTGCACAAATTAATTGTTAATTGTAAGCCAGTAAGTCTCTCTCTTTATAGTGTTGTAGGGTACCCCAGATCTCTCTCTCTCATTTAGAATACTAGGGAATTCTCTCTCTAGGGTTAGGTTTGTATAAGGTATCAACCTTATACTATTGAAATACGGTGCACTTCAAAAC
The DNA here is from genome assembly GCF_054954075.1 of Amborella trichopoda. Lineage (NCBI taxonomy): Eukaryota > Viridiplantae > Streptophyta > Magnoliopsida > Amborellales > Amborellaceae > Amborella > Amborella trichopoda. Next base: position 42,606,561 of record NC_142342.1, read on the forward strand.
CAGGCTGGAAATGCACTTCCGGTCCCACAAAGCCTTACAATGACATATATAAATCTATTGTTGTCTCTGATTATTAAATTTTTTTTAGAAATGGTGACGATCGGATCCAAAAACACTTGGAAAATATGGAAAATGAATGCTCTAAATAATGTGTTAAAAAATGAACCATTTTTAAGACTAAAATTCATCTTTTCCATATCTATAAATCTCAAAATCGTTGAAGGCTTTCTAGCATAAAAACAACCTTCTCTAATAGGTTTTTTTAGGTGCATAACACCTTATATAAACTTTTTCCTTCCCTCGATTCGTGTTTAATTACACAAAACATCTAGGTTTTGGACCAATAAGAAAGTCAGCGATAGGATGTCTCTCTCCCTCTTTCTCTCTCTTTTCTCTCTCTCTAAAGAGTTGGAATACAAGGTTGGAAATAGTCTCTCTCTCTAAGGAGTTGGAATATAAGGTTGGGAATAGTCTCTCTTTCTCTCTCTAAGGAGTTGAAATCAAGGTTGGGAATAGTCTCTCTCTCTAAGGAGTTGAAATCAAGGTTGGGAATAGTCTCTCTCTTTAGGGAGGGTTGGGAATATAATACATCTCTCTCTAAGGAGTTGGAATGCTAGATATAAGGTTGAGAATAGTCTCTCTTTCTGTCTCTCTAAGGAGTTGGAATATAAGGTTAGGAATATAACCTCTCTCCCTCTAAGGAGTTGGATATAAGGTTGGGAATACTCTCTCTCTCTCTAAGGTTGGGAATAGTCTCTCTCTCTAAAAGGAGAAGGAAGATAAAGGTTGGGAATGGAGGGGGAATAGTTCTAGTGGAGGAGGCGTGGGGTGGAGTGGTGGTTCCTTTTGTGCCTCATTTTGCAGCAAGTGGTCTAAGTTTTAAGGCGTATTTGAGATGCTACGTGGTTGAAGGCACACCAAATGTGTACCCCTTATCCTGCACCATGAAAATTGATTCCACCCCCCCCCCCCGCCCCTTCAAATTTTGTGGGCCTCCCAAATAAAACATAAATTTCAATCATCTGAAAATGATGATTCGGTGTGGATATTGAATGGGGTCATGGGCTGGCAACTGGATTTATTGGGATAATGTAAAATTGGGTGCCTGTATGGTTCTCCAGTTGACAATCACAAATAGCTGAGATAAGGCTTTAATGGTGATGACGATGATATTACAGTCCTATTTTAGAATATTATAAATCTACTCCTAATGTAATATCACTGTTGTTAAATTCAGTGCTTGTCAAAAAACAAATATCAATGTTACTAAATTCGCTTCGCTTCGACCGAAGAAGCCGACGTCTTCAAATTTTAGTCTTAGATTGAAGCAAAGCGAAGCTTGGTGCTTCTGCTTCAATCAGGTTCTGGTTTCTTCGGTCAGATTTGAGGCTGCTTTGGTAGAACTCGGCCTCTTCGGTCTAAGAAAAGAAATATCTCAATAAATTATTATTATTTTGAATTTTTTATTTTTTATTTTTTATTTTTTATTTTTTTTTATTATTATTATTATTATATATATATATATATATATATATATATATATATATATATATAAGTCCGAAGTCTTCCCCCCAAATCAGCGTAAGCACTGAATTGCTTCATTTTTCTCAGCAAACTGAATAAGGCTCCGAAGCGAATCCGACAACATTGTGTAATATAGATACATAGGGGCATGTTTGGACGAAAGTCAATCTTATCAGGATTAGATTATCTTATATATTATTTTGTTAGCTACTTGGAACATACTTTGCATTACATATAATCCTAGTTGATTATTAATTTTTTTGAAGACTTTTCAATTATTTGTGGTTAAAAATATATAATTTTTAGTAAATTACTTTGAATGAAGTAAAAACATATTTTAAAATATATATATTTATTTATAAAACTGCATATAAGTTTATCTTAGATAATTTTATGAATTATTCTGCTAAACAACATTCATTATAAAATTATTTTTATTTATACAATGAATTATTAGTAATATTAAGCACATCTAAGAGTATTACTTTAGAGGACTACTTTTATGGGATATTTTGGGAGCCGCTTTAGACTCATCCGATCGGCACTTTAATGAAAATAATTGGATTTTGAATTCCTAATATTTAGATCTGACCATTCAAAAATTGGATAGTATTTTTTTGATCTTTAAATTTTATTTTTTTAAGCACATGTAAAGTGCACATGACCTTTTCAGTATCTTTTTGGTTGTTTCGATGTACTACTGATACACTACAGTATTTATCTTTTTCTTATTTTCCATAATTGGGCCTCTACGTGCTTTCATTAATGGTGAAAGAAAGAAAGGAATACGGGGCTTACGTTTTGCCATGTATTTATTCCACATTATCATTTCGTGACAACGCAGGATGGATATTAATATTCTCTTTTTCTCTTTTTTTTTCTTTTTTTCTTTCTCTTGGTTGTCAACTTACGTGTGGTTTGCTTTTTTTCATTTTCTTTTTGTTGTCATTTCATCGGGTCCAGATCTGACCAAACGTGAAAATGATTAGACCTCCACCGGGTCTATGGTCATTAGATCTGGACCCAAACTTGAACATGAAAATTACAATGGGACCTAGACCCGAGAGAGAGATCGCCCGGTACAAGTGCAAGTTGGGCATGTGGCCCTTGGCGAGGGGAAATGATTGTGTGCTAATTAAATTAATTTTTTTATTGTGTGAATAGAAGCTTTTTATTCATTTAAATAATTGTGTTTTCCTTTAGTTTATTGAGACATGTGGCCTATGACTACGAGGTCTCTTTCTTTCTTTCTTTTCCATTTTTTACCATCTTAATACCCATATTATTGGCAACATTTATAGTACTGTATAAAATTTATAAGTACCCATACATACCCACATTCCTTATTGTTTTATATAATAACTACTTAAAGTCTTTAAGAAACAAACATATTGGCAACATTTATCAATACCCACATATATTTATATTAATCAAGTCGATCCAGACCCCAATAGTATTCAGGTCGAGGTTTTGGGTCCGAACATGCCTTTCGAGTATAAAATTTAGACCCATACCTGGACCCGATGTTAGATCTACCTATCTGATCTCAGATCTGATCAGGTTCAATGCCACCCTTACATTTCATAAATGGGAATGATCTAATGAGCCAGGCTCATAGGGGTTTATATGAACCAAGCCGGCCTGGGCCATCATTAACATAACAAAGAAGACGGGGAACATCATAAAGGTAGGGCCCAAGTTCTACTTTTGTGGAACATGTGACTGCCCAAATCAATCTCATCCAAAAAATTAACGGATCAGATTAGCCAAGCATATTTGATACATCTAGTTAATTTAAGGAAATTTATCAAAATACTTGCAAATTTCAACAATTTAAAAGTCTACCATTTTCAACATGTTCATGTGTTCATGTGTATTTCAACATGTTCATGTGTTCATGTGTATTATGATGGCTATTATGAAGTTCAATCAAAAGATGCAACTAATATGTTAAATAGTTTATCACTTGTGTATTTTGACAAAGGCAAGCTTTCTATACTTCCCATAATGTGTAGTAGTTATATACTTCCTCTTATCTAGCCATCAGATTTTGAATAAATGGCTATGATGGATCCAATTACAATATCATGCTTCTACACTGTTTTATTTTTATTTTATTTTTTTGAACAAACCATTTTGATACCAAATTTTAGGTGTCCACTTCTCTCTTAAATTAGAACCTGCAAAAAATATATATATATATCGATAAAACAAGATAACCAAAATACCTTTAAACTTTCAAGGGTATTTTGATTCCTTTATTTTATTATAAATATTTTTTTATATTTTATTTAGGTGCATCCTATTGAGATGATGGCACATTCCAAATTTCATATTTATATAATTTGTAGAACAAAAAATAAAAATGATATACTCTGAAGCATCGGATCTAGATCAAACGGTCAATACTTCTATGATCTAACTTTGACAGCTGGATGGGAGGGGAAGTATAAAACTTCTATGTAGTAAGGGAAATATAGAAACCCTTAGTTTAATTAATTCCCTGATTAGGCAAATAATATGCAAGGCTTATTTAAATATGGAAAAAGTTTATGAGTAATGATCCTATGAGACCCTCCCACACCCATGTGTGTAGGACCCCAAAGGATCACCATTAAATTTAGCACAGATCTCTAAAAAAATTATCACATCGATGTTTTAGAGATATGTGCCAAATTTAATGGTGATCATTTGGGGTCCTACACACATGGGTGTGGGAGGGTCTCATAGGATCATTACTCAAAGTTTATATGAGGATGTTACCTTATAATATAGAACTACAGATGCCTCTCAAAGATCCATCAAAAAAAGGTAGTTTTAATGTTGAAAAACCATTTGATTGATCATCTCAACATCAAGATGGATGACTATAAAAAATAAAAAGATTTTAAGTCTCATAAATAGTGCATTTTACAATATATTATCTGCACCGTCAATTTTCAAGATTTTCATATGTTTATAGATCTACTTGATTTTAACCATTTTTTAAAATTTAAAATTTTATAATTAGATATAAAAATAGACTTTGAGATAATCCTAATAACATTTTACATCAAAATTATATACCGTGATAAAATTTCAAGGTGCGCCTTATCTCTACACTTACGGATGCATCTGTATGCAAACTGCACCATTTAAATATTGATGAGCTTGACTCATTAGGGTTGTCCTTGTGCAAGAACAAGAAACCGTTTCTCTGTGAGAGGCCCATGCTTTGCAGGACCGTATTGGAGGTCTAAGTGAGCAATGCTCATCTAAATCTCCATGTGCACAAATCATTCAATTATAGAATTTTATGATGGGAGTTTTTTTTTTTGGTCCAAACACTACCCATGATCGGATGGGTGGGGTTATGGCATTTCTCCGCATAGAGTATAAGAAAAATATTTCATAATTTGTGAGTTATCATTGTCAGCATACTCCTAACTACCTAATTTCACACTTGATGGACTGGGTTGATTGTGAACTTCTATGTATCAAAGGTAAATAAGCTGATTGAATATTTCACAATACCCACCTAATAAGATTTATGCTCCATTCACAGCATATTATTTTCTTAAAGGTTGAATATTTTGTGATGTTTGGATTTTATACATTTAACATGTTTGTTTCGTGTAAAAATATTTTCCACATGAAAAAATTCTCACATGCAGTTAAATGTGGGAGTATTTTCACACCAATTGATCAGAGTGCATCTTTTTATACCAAAAGACAGTTAATTGGTGTGAAAATATTATCACACCTAACTACATCATTGGTGTAGAAATATTTTCACACGAACCAAATGTGTCTAATCTCATTTCAGAATTAGGAATCTTGCAAGTCAATTCTTCTCCAACTCGATGAGATCGAAAAATGATTTTGAGGCCCTGAAAATTATCCATCTTGCGATATTATTTTTAGACTTCTTCATTTTTAAGCATTTACTACCTGTTAAATATGTACTGAGCTTCAAATTATATGGTCAGGGCCAAAAACAAATTTGCAAACCAATTTTCAAGCACTAAATATATTTTTATTTTTTTATTGGGTTTTGAGGCCTGGCTTTTGCCAAATTTCATAGAGTCGGGGCCTCACCAAAACCTCAACCTTTTTTAAATAATCGGTGCTTAAACAGTAGGTGGCACTTGTTATGTGTGAATAGAGAAATGCAAAAAAGTATATAGAATGTGTAGAAATGGTAATAACTCACAAAAATGAATGCATATGCAATAGATGGGTGTGAATATATGAGAGATTCAATTGTGCAAATTATGAGTTTGTTAGAGCATGGCTTATCATCATTCCCTGATGGAAAATTGTCTATAAGAGAAAATTTATTTTTTATACGTGGAGGTCACAATCATTCCAACTTATTAAATGTTTAATTGGATGGCTTGGAGTGAGTTACAAAATCCGATAATTTTTTTAAAAAACAACGTTCTGTCTATTCATTGACACTCTTTCAACCGCCCATTTTGAAATTTAGGGTATATGAATGATTGTGACTTCCATATACAAAAGATAAATTGTCTCTTTGTAGACAATCTCTTTCTTGATTGTTAAAATAAAATTGGAGACTCGGCTTGGGACTCATCTGGGCCATTTTGGTTCAGCTGATTGGCCCTCGCATTAGGCAAATCATAGGCAGCAAGTCTTTGACTACAAACATGATTTTGTCAAAAAAAAAAAATTTTTGATTTTTAAAATTTAATTCAATTTTGGATTTTAAAAAGCAAACTTTTGTGTTTTTTTTATCACTGACGTAAGTGTGAACTTAATATTTTTTTCCAAAATAACTTAAATAAAAAACATTCTTCCCTATTTTCGTGTTAGTCAAAATTTAAACTTTTTTTAACTTCAATTTTTAATACTTTAATATTGGTTAGGAGGTACCCTTACTAAAATGAGATTAAATTTATAATCTTTTTTTTTTTGGGAAATTCAGTGGCCCTCTACCCGTTTTTCCAAATAATTTAAGAGTTAGATTTTTTTTAAGGTGTTGGTAGGATGGTGTCAGTATGAATGAAAACCACAAAACCACAACATAATGACTAAGGTGTGGGGCTGATATATTTTCCTCCAAACTATGTGACTCAATCATGATTGAACTGAACATTCAATAGAATGAGAATCAAGGCCGAGACTCAATTATTTGGGTTCGCTTATGTAAATTATTTATCACAAGTGAGGCATGTGTGAATTTCTCTAGGGATACACTAATGATGGTCAGCCGTCCCATCTATTTACATGAATCCCTTTCCAAAATTCATCCTAGAGATGGATTTTCGATCCAAGATTTTAGAGGTCGATGATATGATGCATTGTGATCACGAATCTTTTAGAAAATAAATCAAATTTAAGGGTACAAAAGGTCCTACCTTTAAATAGTGTCGAGAAATGTGGTTTCAATACTAAAAATCTTTGTGAAAGCCTTAAAATATATTTTCATATTTATTTATAAAGTTTAAAGCTTAAAAAATAGTATAAATCGACATATATTTGAAAACTTGAAAATCTTGAAAATTGACAATCCAAAAATACATTACAAAATACACTATTTCCAAATCTTGAAAATTTTTTTTTCTCGTGTCCATACATCTTGATATCGAGATGATATTTGGGCATCAAAACAACCTCTTCTAGTGAAATTTTTGTGGTAGGCTCCAATTTGATTGTTTAGAGCCTTGGCTCTATATATACTTTTCCCTTTTTTTAATTTTTTTTTACAATGGTTCTTTTAGTTTTTAGTGAGGAGTTTGTTAACAAATAGACCATTTATCTCAATAGATATCAATTTGGATGGTTTAAAGTGAGTCACGAAGTTCAAGAGTTTTTTTTTTTGAATTTTGTATATGTATAATGAGACTCTGACAACCATCCATTTTGAAATTTATGAGAGAATAATGATTATGATATTTTTGTATAAAAGATAAATGGTCTCTTTGTAGATAAACATTTTAGTGAATACCCAGTTTTTTCAATTCATCTTAAAGATGGATGGTTGGTGTGTCAAGGGCTGCAAGTCCAATAGTTGTCATTTGGTGCATTAAACACTTTTCATTCATAAGTTTGGCTGAATTTTGCTTTGTTTTTTTTAGATTTTATTTATTTATTAAAATAGAAAACATAACAATTTAGATTGACCATTACTTTATTTTTTATTTTTGTTACGTGCAGTCCTATGATGAAGCCTTTTCTTTCTAACGTCGGGTTGTTGTTTTTATTATTTGTTAATATAATTATTGTGTTTAACATTGCTCCCAATAAAGTCATTATACGTTTTGTGTCACAACAGGGGAGAAACAAAACCACATTTTTGTGTTTGATGAAACTCTTGAAAAAAAAAATTGTCAAATAGAATTCTAATTGCTACCGATTTATGGCATAAGATTATAGTTCGCAGACTTCATGTATCCTCACAATAAAATCATCATACGCTTACTTTACAAATTGTAACTTGGTTTTATGTATATGGATGCTTGATTCTTTCACTCTGTTATGTCTATGGATGCTTGATTCTTTCACTCTGGTTTTATGAGCCAGATCTAAAACGTTCACGATTTTTTAGCCCGTTTAATTTTCGACAATCTGTATTTTTGCCTCGAATTTTTTAATTAATACCATTTTTTTTTGTTTTCTTATATGATTATTCTCTGATTTGCTAATTATCGCTAGAAAATTCAAAACTTGCAGTGTCAGTGAAATCTCCCCAATTTATTTATTTAAAAATCAAATATCCAACATAGGCCTACCCGAGTCAAAACCAATTGACCCAAAACATTTTAAAGTCCCAAACAATTTTCAAAATAGCAGGCTCTCTTTATTTATCTTTGCCGTCTTCTTCTTCCTCTCTCTCTTTGCATTTATAAGGCATAGTATTCATTAGTTACTGACTCCGTAACACTACCATGTGTCTTTGAGCTCTCTGTGCGCATCTCACGCCCTAAAACATGGTCTCATACAGAGTACGAAGCTCCACAAATACTTATGTGTCTCCTTCTTATTCTACTTATTGTGTTTTAGATAGCTGATAAATAGAGGCCTTTACGTCATTAAAGAAGCACTAAAGCTGTCATCTATGGTGATAAAAAAACTCTCCCATTTCTAGCTCTATTCAGGCTTTGAGCTTCGAGATATCGGATTTTTTAAGGGTTTTGCTTGCCATGATTGTTTGTGCTTGTCAAACTTTGGTTTTTCTCTTTTGAAAATGAGGACGATTTACAATTTTTTCAGATAGACCCAATTCGTGTTAGGGTTTCTGTTAGAGGTTTTGAAGATGGAGCAGGTGGGGGGGGGGTCAAACGAATGGGTGGAAGTGGAATAATTGATGGATGTGATCCATTGGTGGGGGGAAACAATGGTGAGATTGCCAATGGTGGTGCAATTAGAGAGAGAGTGGAGGTTATAAGAGAGAGTAACACTCGTTCTTAGGCTTCAACTAGTAAGAAATAATGAAGGTTGTAGTAATCTCCACCAGTTAGATAACTAGTTGACCGGTTAGACATAAAAAAAGTGTTTTATATATATGAAAAGTATATTTAAAGTATTTTTAAACAAAGCACATCCAAATGAAAATGAAGTTAGACAATTACTGAAAAAAGATTGTAAAATATCAATTTATGTTCAAATGTATTTTTGAAATTTTTCAAAAAGATAGGAAAAAAAATATAAAAATAAATATTAATGGCTAAAACACATTCCAATCTTTGTCAAAATGATAAGAAACATTCAAAACCACATTACAAACAAATCCATTTTCTATAATTTTTTTGAATTTTTTTAAACATCTAGTCGGATCACTGAAACCGGCCAATAATCGGTTTTGATCTAACCGAGCGATTACAATTTGAACCGTCTAATTTTCCAAACACCGGTGAAGAGTGATAAAGCCATTAGAGTTGTCAAACTCACACCGGTGAAGGGTGATAAAGCGATTAGAGTTATCAAACTCTTACTGGCTCATGACTTAGGCCTCATCCATCACCTTATGCTTTGATTGAGGAGCTCTATAAAACCGATAAGTTGGAATTGACAATGAATATCGTAGAAGGTGCAGGTTCCTTGGTTTTCCCCATGAATCTGTTACTTATGACATGGTAATTAAAATACTCTGTGATAATGACCAAATAGATGAATCATTACATGTTCTTAATCAGGTAGCAGAGAAAAAATTTTGCCCTGCTGAGCCTTTAAACTTGTAAAATTTTGGGGGAAAAAGAGGTTTAGGGGAGAGAGGGCATGGTGGTGAGAGAGAGAGGTGGAGCTAGAAAACCAGAGTATGAGAGAGAGGAAGAGGAACAATATGACAACAAAGAGAGTGAAAGAGGGTCCGATATTTTGAAAATTGCTTGGGACATAACAATTTCATAAAATAGAGATTGGGTTTAAGGGGTTGCCATTTTTATTTTTTTTTTAAACCTCGCCCTTTTTAAAAGGTGGGGTTTGAATAAGGTTTCAGTTTATATTATAGAAGTAAGTTACACCTCAAAAATATATAGTTTCAATGCTGGAGAGTTTTGCAATGATATGAAAATCTATTGTTGCCTGGTGACAATCAAGTAGATTATAAATGTTTGAAATCTTGAAAATAGATAATCCAGATAATATGTTAGAAGAATAACTATTTTTAAGACTACAAATCATTTTTTTCATGTTTATGAATCTTGATGGTTGATTTGAGAGTTTTCTATCATGAGAAAAACCTTCTCTAGTAAGTTTTTTAGGTGTACCTTAAGTCTAAGTTAATACTTCATATAAACTTTTTTTTCTTTTAAAAATCTAGAGAAATTTACAGGCAGGCCATATTGGAGGGGGAATTTCAAAATGGGAACACATTTGTTTTAATTTATGGGTGGCACCCCATCCCAGTTTTTTTTGTCCCAAGTTAAACCGAACATTGGATAGGTGGGTTTTTTTTGCCTTTAAATGAAAGTCCCAAGTTAAACCGAACAGTAGATAGGCAAAAAAAAAAAACTATTTTTAGGACTACAAATCATTACAGCTATTTAAGTTTTTCTTGTTTTTTTTTTTTTCAAGAATTTCTTCAGGCATCTCCCTTCTGCCTGCAACCCTCTCTCTCTCTTCAATATTTTCTCCCTCTAACTCAAGAACCCCTCTCTTGCGAACGGGGAATCTCTTCCTTCTCGCTCTTTAAGTCCCCTACGTTCTCTCTCTCTAAGGTCTAGATTTTGCTGCAATTTATTTGTTGTGGTCGATTAGGGGTTGGATAGTAGTGGATAATTCAAAGGTTTAGGTTTAGTGTTTCAAGGTGGTTTCATGGAGAAAGATTCGGCTTGAGGGCACATTAACCCTCTTTTGAAACCTTCGCTTTCTTCTCTCCTTCCTCTCTCTCTAATGTAAAACCAAAAAGTAATAATATTATTGTCCAAAAGACCAAAAAAACTATGTGAAAATTTTAGAAGCCAACAAGGCTTTTTTTTCTTCCACTAGAAGAGTCCAAAAGAGGCGGTTTGAGCAGATTCAACATAAGGTGCACATCTTGTGTTCCAATTGACCTCTTTGTTTCTTCATAGAGGAGCTTGATGATGGTTTTAGGGTTTGGGGTTTTTCGATGAAGACACTAGGAATAAGTTGCTCAATTCCGAGAAAGTGGTTCGTGGGTCGGGCAATGTCAATACTTGACTAGGTCGAGGTCGATTATGTACCTTGCGTTGTTGTCAATGGAAGAGATGACATCGATCTATTCATAGCCGCCGGCCAACAGGTTGCCCGATCTTTCCCATCTCGATATGCAAATTTTAAATCTTAGAGAGAGAGAGGGGCAGAATAGCAATTGAGAGAGATGTGACGAAGGATGGGTGTTGATTGTTAGAGAGAGTAAATATTGAAGAGAGAGAGAGAGGGAGGGTAGCAAGCAGAAAGGAGGTGCCAAAAGATATTTCAGATAAAAAAAAAAACTTAAAGAGCTGTCTAGTAATTGAAACACCGGACAATTGTTTTTCGTTTTAACGAAAAAAACTCACATGTCTAATGTTCAGTTTACTAGACAGGGGAGTAACTTGAAAAAAAAAAAAAAAGCTTGGAGTAGGGGTGTCGCCTCGCCCATAAATTAAGATAAACGTGTTCCAAAAAATCTAAGCCCAAATATGTTTTAAGTCTATTAGAAAGAAAAATGTCTCATGCGGGCTGACCGCATTTCTACATATGCGGTCCAGAGAGTATAAATCATCCATCTTAAAGATAGATGCAAATAGGTGTAAAAACAATGCAAACTAACGGTTTACATTTTTTTATTAAAATTATTATTTTTAATTTTATTTATTTTTCATATTCCTGATCTCCATGTTAGAGATTATATGTCCTTAAAAATTAAGTCTTAAAATCCATCTCAAAGATAGATTTATAAGAGGCCCGCATTTTTACATATACCTTGGTTTGGCGCATAGAAACTTTGGCCCTATTAGAAATAGGTGTGGTTTGTATAGAGCCTAGGCTCTAAACAATCAATTTAGAGCCTACCTTCAACTAGTGTCGAGAAACGTGGTTTTAATATTGGAAATACCTGTGATGGCCTTAAAATATATTCTTATATTTATTTTTAAAGTTTAAAGCTTAAAAAATAGTGTACATCGACATATTTATGAAAACTTAAAAATTTAGAAAATTAACGATAAAAAGATGCATTACAAAATACAATATTTTCAAAACTTGAAATCCATTTTTTCACATGTCCATGATTATTGATGTCAAGTTAATCAATTTGAATATATTTGAATATCAAAACAGCTTATTGTGGTAAAATTTGTGAGGTAGCATCAAATTTGATTGTTCAGAGCATTCGCTCTATATAAACTTTTCCCATTAGGAATAGTAGACGAAATTAGGGTGTACGGAAAGATTTTTCTATTTTTATTGAATCGCAAGGGAAAAATTGTCCGACGTGCGAAAAAAAGCGGGAAAGCCGCGGTCGTAAAAAAACCCGCCAAAAGACGCTGAACCAGCGATATAGAAAAAGTGAGGGGGGAGAGAAACGGAGGAGAGAGAGAGAGATTGGAGAGAGACATACTGAACCTGAGACAGGTATAGAGAGAGAAAGTGAGGGGGGAGAAACGAGATAGTGATAGAAAGAGAAAGCCGGGAGAGAGAGACGGAGAGAAATTCAGGAGAGAGAGAGAGACAGAGAGTCATGAAGAAACTTTAATCCAGAGAGATGGAGGGAGAGGGTTAAGCCGGAACCCTGACCCTAACACTATGGGGAAGCAGAAGCAGCAGGTCATTTCTCGCTTCTTCGCACCAAAAGAAGCCCTAACCTCAACCCCACCTTCAAAAAAGCTCAAATCCTGTTCCTCTTCTCCAAGCCCTGGAAATGCAGAGAAAACCCTAATTTCCGCAAAAACCGTAGCCAATTCATCAAAACCTATAGTTTCCTCCAAAGCCATAGCCACGCCTCCAAAAACCCTAATTTCACCTGCAAAATCAGACTCAAAATCTTCTCTACCTGCGTTCAATCCATCTCTTCATCGCAAATTCCTTGAGAAACTCCTTAATCCACCGTCTTCAAATCGTACCTTGTCCAACCATAAATTGGCTTCAAATGACCAGAAATTCACCCCATTAGAGCAACAGGTGCTTTCACTGAAATCACAGTACCCAGATGTCTTGTTAATGGTTGAAGTGGGGTATAAATTTAGGTTTTTTGGGGAAGATGCAGAGACGGCAGCTAGGGCTTTGGGTATATATTGTCACCAAGATCATAATTTCATGACTGCAAGCATTCCTTCCTTTAGGCTCCATGTTCATGTACGTAGGCTCGTGGGTTTAGGCTTTAAGGTTGGGGTGGTTAAGCAAACAGAGACAGCTGCTATAAAAGCTCACGGGTCGAACAAAGTTGGGCCCTTTTCAAGGGGCCTCTCTGCCTTGTATACAAAGGCCACTATAGAGGCAGCTGGTGATTTAGGGGGAGAACTGGGTGATGCTTGTTATAATTCGAGCAATTATGTTATGTGCGTTGTTGAGAAGAGTGAATTGGGGTTTGTAGAAGAAGGTTTTGATACTAGAATCGGCATTTTAGCAGTGGAGATTTCGACTGGTGATGTGATTTTTGGGGAATTTAAAGATGGGGTTATGAGGGCTCAGCTTGAAGCTGTGCTTTTAAGTGTTGGCCCGGCGGAATTGCTTTTGGGTTCTCCCCTTTCAGCCCAGACGGAGAAGGTAATCTATATCTGTGCAACTGCTTGCGTGTTTATTTCTTTTATTTTTTTTGGTTTCAGGCAAAAATTATGCATTATTATTTGGGCTTGTTTTTATTTCATTTTTGTACTCACAGATAAGGTGAGCTACATCTGTTTAAGTGATTGTATAATTCATGTTTTTTTGTTTTGGGCAAAAACTATGAATTATTTTTGCGCATGTTTTGATTTCATTTTCCTTGGTAAATTATGCATGCTTTGTTTCTGAATGTGATTGTGATTCTTAATGGAGATTATTAACGAAAGAATTTCATTAACTGCTGTCTTACCTCAGCAATTGACCTTAAAAAGGGTACCAAATAGATTGCATTGGTGATAATGTATTGGTTTACTAAAATTATGATCAGTTTTGCATTTATTGTATTTAGGGCCTGTTTGAATGACAATTAATTTTATCTGGAATATATCATTTTATCTGAAATTATTGTACTCTGGATGATGTTATTTTGTTGGTTATTTGATATATATGTTATATTATGTATAATGTTGCTTAATGTTACTTAAATATTTAAGTTTTCAGTGATTTCCAGCATAATGTTACTTAAATATTTAACTTTTTAGTGATTTCCAGCTATTTCTGGGCAAGAACATGTAATGTTCAGCAAATTACTCTGAAATAAAGTAAGAATGACTTTTCAAAAGGTAAACTTCTATGTAAACTGCCTATAAATTTATCTAAGACAATTTATGATGAGCGCAACCAAACAACATATAACTCGTTATAAGGATTAACTTTATTGAAACAATGGATTATAAGTGATAACGAGTCCATCCGAACAGGCCCGTAGTGTATATTATTGTTTGCCTAGGGCACTCTATATTGGGTTTGTCATTTATGAAAACATTAGTTCTGAAAAATTGTCTCATACGAACTTATAAACTATATTTGAGCTCAAGCCCTTCTTTCTTCCCTTTTTAACTTAATGCTACTAATTTATCCATTTATGTTTTGCCTCTGGAATTCTAGAGAGTGGTGGACATGACCTCCCTATACATATGTCAATGCAAATAAAATACAGTGCAATTTGGACAGTATCCCCAAAGTGTTACGATAGTCTTTTTTTTTTTCTTGACAAGGTTACATAGGAATGGAACTTGAGACGTAGTGCTATAAAAAACCAGCTTCTACCGCCTTGACCAAGTCGGATTCCCTAAGTGTTAGGATAGTCTTAATCTTTTTAATTTTTAGTTTTTGATAATGAGGTAATTAACCTTTTTGTTTTTTATATGTTGTTTAATGAGTGTTGCTAAAGTTTGTCAAGGTAGACAGGCTGCTTTTTCTTTTTTTTTTTCGAACTTGGAGATAAATCCCCATATAAGATCTATGTTAAAAGAAAGGATCCATTTTTATGCAAAGTCCCACTTTTTTGTCATTTTTTTATCCCCAAATTACCCCTTGTTCGAATGCCGGATGTTAGAACTGTGGTCTTTTTCTAGGAAATGTATACAATAAGACCATTTGCTTTTGATATAAGGAGGTAAAATTCATTATTGACTGTTAGATGTAAAATTAGGTAGTTGGATATGTGTCATTGACTGGGCACAAAGTCCAAAATAAAATTTCTCGAATATTGTGACACTTGAACTTGTCGGATTGCACATCTATGGGCTAAGAGTGATTGAGGCCGCCTTGTACGAAAAGTGCATTTCTTATAATGTACAATCCCTTTTTTTAAGTGGGAGGCTGGTTTGCAAATCCAATGTTCGGACTCACTCATTTAAGATTTTTTTTGTAAGTGAGAGACATGTGTGGACGTTGGATGTCCGAACCATCTCCCACTTGAAAAATATAGGTGGGTGGGTTCGGACCTGCCTCCCACTTAAAGAAAAGGATCCCAATTCAGACATCCAATGTCCTAATTGGGGGTAATTTGAAGGTATAAAAAATGACAAAAGGTGGTGCCTTTGCGTAATATGTAAAATATTTGTTCCTTTTCTAAAAATATAGATCTTATAAGGGGATTTATGTTTATATTTCCTTTTTTAAAATTTAAATCGGTACCTAAGTTTTAGAATTTAATCTCCATATTGATGGACTATGGCATTCAATGCAGCAAAATCTAATATACTACTTACACAAAATGGAATAACTTAAATTTTTCCTTTTTGTTAAGATTTTATTATTATTCCTATTCTAATTTTTAGAATCCATTTTTTTCTATTTTTTCATTTTCTAATATCAAATATTTATGGATGGCTTAAGCTTGGGCATACTCTAATCAGTTTCTGTTTTCCTGAATAACTTTGAACTTGCCTTTTCTAGATACTTTTGGGATATGCTGGTCCCACATCTAATGTTCGGGTTGAGCGTGCTTCACGAGAATGCTTTAATGATGGAGGGGCCCTTGCTGAAGTGATGTCTTTATATGAAAAATTGGTGGAAGATGGTTCGACTGTGAAGCAGTGTGAGCAGAAGGAAGATATCAAGCCGAATGAAAAACTTTCTCTTGGAGTGGAGGTATTGTGATAAAAGATCATCATATTTGGATTTAATGAATTTGTTACTCTTGATTAATCATTACTTCTTAAAAAGTTACTCTTTATTCATTGCATGTTTTGATAGTCATCCCCCTGTTTATATGGCTTGTATATTTGAATTTGGGAAGCTTCTCTTGGTGGCAGACTCTTTTTTTTTTTTCCCTTTTTCAACTTTAGTCAGCACATCCATTGCTTCTAATTATTCTTGTGGTGGTCTGAGTCACGTTTCAAATGAAAAGCCTTTTTGTGGCAGTACTTCAATTTGTCTGATTTGAATTTGAAATTGCTGTAAGTTCTTGCAACTCTCGACATTAAGCCACACAAATGTGTCCTATTGATTGTTAGAAACAGATGACCTGCATATGATACATGCTGAATTGCCCTGTTTTTCTGGACCAGTCTCCTTTCAGAGGTGATAAATTATGGTCGCTTTGGGATGTAGAAATTTTATTCAGTTATTTCCAAATAGCCTTTCATTGAGTTTGATATTGGATGTAGTTAGTGTCACAGAAAAGGAGAGATTGGTATCTAGAAAGAACATGTTGATTAGAAATGGTTCAGTTGCCAGTACTGCTTTGTTCACCCAGTAATTTTTTTCCAAAGCACAAATTGATATTTTTTTGCTCCGTATTTCTGTTTATACCTGCCCGAGAAATCTGATTTGCTTAAAAGGTTTTGAACCTTGATATTCTACCTTTCAACTTGATTTGGAATTGACTATTTTCACCTGGATATTTTGATGACTGACCGATTCCGCAGGTTATTTCTTCATTAAGTTGTTTCATTTACATAAAATATGTAACTGTGTTTCTTTTTACAGGGAATCATGGCGATGCCAGAACTGCCTGTCCAAGCACTTGCGTTAGTTCTTCGCTACCTTAAGCAATTTGAATTGGAGAGAATATTGTGTTTAGCGACATTTCGACCATTATCTAGCAGCATTGAGATGACTCTTTCATCAAATATTCTTCAGCAGCTGGAGGTGCTTTATCCTGTCAAATTACAAATTTTAATTTTGATATTGGTTTTGTCAGGTCACTTATTCTAGTAATGGGTAGCAGCATTGAGATGACTCTTTCATCAAATCCTTGTAAGAGAGTAGGATTCGTTTAGCCATATGGAACGTAGGAACGCTTACTGGTAAGAGTATGGAGTTGGTGGATACAATAAGACGAAGGAGAATAAACATAGCTTGTCTACAGTAAACTATATGGAAAGGAGAAAAAGCTAAAGAAATAAATAGGTATAAATTATGGTATATATGAAAGAATAATAATAGAAATAGCGTAGGCATAATAGTAGATAAAGATTTAAAAGATAAAGTAGTTAATGTCAAAAGAATAAGTGATAAGCTCTTAGTAACTAAACTTATATTAGGAGAAGAGATAATTAATGTAATTAGCGCTTACGTACCACAAGTAAGATTAGATGATAGAATTAAGAGATAATTTTGGGAGGACATAGATGGAGTAGTCCAAGACATATCAAATGGAGAGAGGATTTTTTCAGGAGGGGACCTAAAAGAAGTTTAGGGTGAAGGGAAAAGACATCCACATGATCTTTATTGATCTAGAGAAAACTTATGATAGAGTACCTCGAGATTTGATTTGGCGGGTGTCGGAAAAAAAAGGCATCTCTAAACACTACATCGACTTGGTGAGAGATATGTACGATGTAGTGCTAACTACTGTACGAACAACTAGTGGAGAGACAAGTGAGTTTTCAATGACAATAGTTCTACATCAAGGGTCAGCATTGAGCCAGTATCTCTGTCTTAGTTATGGATGACTTAACTAGGCACCTACATGATGAGGTATTGTGGTGCATGTTGTTCACAGATGATATAGTTTTGATTGATGAGGCCTGAAACGGTGTCAACACAAAGTTAGAACTTTGAAAGGATGCTCTAGAATTAAATGTTTAAAAATTAGTCGGACTAAGACAATATATAGAGTACAAGTTTAGTAATAATAGGAGTAGAGACGAGGAAGTACTTAAGATTGATGACCAGGAAGTACAAAAAAGATCATATTGTCAATATCTTGGGTCGATAATCCAGGTAAATGGAGAGATCGAGGAAGATGTTACACACAAAATTAGAGCTGGGTGGGCAAAGTGGAGATGTGCAACTAGAATTTTTTGTGATTGCTTCATACCAATGAGGCTAAAGGCCAAGTCCTATAGGACAACGGTGAGACCAGCTTTGCTCTATGGGGCGATGGGCGGACAAAAACAATATACCATAAAATGATTGTAGCGGAGATGAGGATGTTGAGATGGATGAGTGGCAAGATAAGAAGGAATAGAATTCGAAATGAATCTATTCTAGAGAATTTAGGCTTAGCATCAATAGGTGATAAAATGAAAGAGAGTAGACTTAGGTGGGCTGGCCATGTGTGGCACCGACTAAGTACAACACCTATTAGGATGTGCGAGTTAGTTCAAGTGGAAGGACTGAAAAGGGCATGGGGTGGGCCCAAAATGATGTGGTTGGAAGTAATCCGAAAAGATATGAGGATTTATGCCCTCATTGAAGATATGCCCTTTAATAGAGCAGAATGGAGAACCAGGATTTATGTAGGAAAAGGCTAAAATGATGATAATGATGAATTTCGATATTGGTTTTGTCAGGCTTCCTTTTTTTAGTAATGGGTGATCTATTTCAGATTACTTCTTAAGCATAGCCAAGCGATTGAATATTTGTATGTTCACATCCCCATAATGTTTTGCTTCCTAATTGATTCTGTCGTAGTAAATTGTCGTATGAAATCATTTGGTGGGTAATACACTTTAATGGCTAGGTACCTTAGCGGTTTCACTTCAATGAGTATCTTTAGAAAACTAAATATGGTTTAACGTGAGAGTAGTGCTTTCAATTTATTTGATTGTATTGTCTAGGTCTAATTGCACTGGGACAACAAAAAAAAAAAGATAGAAAGAGCTTCATGCTCTCTCTCTCTCTCTCTCTCTCTCTCTCTCTCTCTCTCTCGATATATATATATATATATATATATATCCCTTCTTCCTCCATTTTCTCTTTCGGTTTCACTAATTCAATGGTTAAGCTGTAATTTATCTGCTGATTCTTAACAGGTTCTGAGGAACAATTCCGATGGTTCTGAGATTGGTTCCTTAATAAAGTTGATGGACAACACTCTCACTGCATTTGGTTCTAGACTTCTGAAACACTGGGTATGCCATGTGATTTCTTGATGATCACACCCGTTTAATTGATGAGTGAAGATATGCATCACTATATATATATATACATGAAGAGGATCATAACATGGCTATAATCTCACTCATCCTAGAAGAATCTTTTTGGAGAAATTTTGAAAAATACATAAATAAAATAGCATAATTTTCTTGGATCACTGGTACTTTGATATGCCAATTGTTGAACGATATTATATCCATTAGATCAAGGAATAACTTCTTTTAAATATCTTGAAATCCTTACAGTCCTAAAATTTATTTGAGAGAGGGTTAACTTTGTATTGCTGTAAGATCGTATACAAAACTGTCAATAAATGGTGCTCTATAAGTTGGGTGCTCTATACATCATAATCAAACAGAGAAAATAAAAAAATCAGGGGGTATCTAGAATGGCTTAAGCCAAAATATACATGTCATAGATCAAAAAAGCAAAAACTGGGACCATTGCTTCAAAATGTTGCTATAGTAGAGTTCCATCAATGCTTTAACCCTCTCTCAAAAAGAACAGTAATTTCACGTAAGTACATTATTATATTATAAAGCAATAGTTTTAAATGACGGGCAGTAAAGGGGTGGCAAATGGACCCACCCACCACTGGGTCATCTCCTACTATTGTGGATCCCGCTAACTTCCCATACTGTTCATCATTAATAACATGTTGATGATCCCAATGAACTGATTTCCCATAGCTGATTGGATTATATTAGATTTTTCCTTCACCTAACTACCAAGGACACTGCCATTAGAAGGAAGTTACTTGACCTGGACAATATTTTATGGAGTTCTTTGTTCTCTAAAATTTGGGAACTACTGGGTGCAGTTGACCCATCCTCTGCGCGACAGGATCTCAATCTTGGCACGCCTTGATGCAGTTTCTGAGATTGCAGATTCGATCCGTGTGGGTGAAGGTGCACATAATGCAGCAGACAATGAATCCACTGATTGTGGTGCAAAAGTGGTCCGCGTTGAACTTTACAATCTTCTTTCGTCAGTTTTAACCACATTGGGTAGGTCTCCTGATGTTCAAAGGGGAATTGCACGAATTTTTCACCGAACAGCCACTCCAAAGGAGGTAAGAAGCAAAGGATTTAAATTGGAAAAACTTTGAAACAAATACCTTGTGTTGTATGTGTGTGTTGATTAATTTTTAAAGGCTCGTGTATATTATAGCTGACAATGTTAATCTGAATGCTTCAGTTCATTGCAGTCATCCATGCATTATTGTGTGCTAGTAAACAACTTCAACGACTTGACCTTGGGGAGGAAAGTAACGAGGGACCAACGAGTCCTCGATCAGATTTATTAAGAAGATTAATTTTGACAGCATCATCATTGAAAGTAACAAGCCATGCTGCAAAACTTCTCTCCGCTTTAAACAAGGATGCAGCAGACCTAGGAGATATAAATAATCTGTTTATAGCATCAAATGACAAGTTCCAAGAGGTACTGACTCAATATAAGTGTTTTTTTTAATTAAAAATTCCATTATGCTTTATGTATTTGTATTTTCTCTTATTTTATGTACTTGTTATTGAATATGTTGATAGATGAGCAGGTTGCAAGAGGCTGCACAGCTGTTCAGGCAGCTGAGGAAAAATTGGATGCTCTAATTGGTCAGTACAGGAAAATACTTGGAATACGGAATTTGGAGTTCTTGAGCGTCTCTGGTTCCACTCACTTAATAGAGGTACAATATCAGCTTCAATCCAAGATCATGATAAAATTCCTTTTTCTGCATATGCAGGCAAAGATCATCATTTTAGCCTTTTTCTAATTAATTGCGGTCGGCTACATGAAACATGGTTCTCCATTCTGCTCTATTAGAGGCCATATCCTTAGTGAGGCCATAAGTCTCCATATCTTTTCGGACTACTTCTAATCATGTCATTTTGGGCCTACCCCTTCCTTTTTCAGTCCTTCCACTTGAATTAATACACCTTTTGTTATTGGAAAAAGTTTATATAAGTTTTCAACCTTACTTCAAGTAAGGTTGCAGTAAATTCAAACAGAGTAAATTTGACACTATTAAAAGATGTACTACGTTTTGACACTATCTTAAAAGACATGTCAAATCTACACCTCCAACTAAAATGGACGGTGTAGAGCATTGCATTCTTACTTCTACAAGTAAGGTTGCAACGTTATATAAACCTCACCCTTTGTTATTAGCATCTAGTTGGATTTCATTGAAAAGTCTACTAATAAGGTTAGATTTTTAATTTGATGGTCTCCAATCAAATACGCTGTGGATTTCCAGGCTCTTTGTACTATTTGTTGTGCTTTTAGTGGACATTCATTTCCTCCTGCCTGCTCTTGGGGTGTGAAACTTTTTCTTTGCAGTGAGGCATGCTATTAACTCTTTCTTTTGACAATTGAGGATGGTTTACACTCATTTGTTCCAATTCTTCATATGCTTTGTTTTGTCCCTCAAGGTTCCTTTTCTTTTTTGTGTGCTCCAAGCTGTAGAGAGAGGGAGGGAGGGAAGCCATCTCAAATCACTCTATGTGCATTGTCAGGCAGTTTTTCAGTTTCTTTGAACATATAGAACAGAATACTGGCCATTAAATTGAAGAACCATAACAGGCTACTTATTCCATTTTTATTTTATTTCTTTGCTTTTTCTTTATGTGAAATTTGTTTCATGAGAGTAATCTCTTGGGAATAATTGATCTCAGTTGGCATCAGAAGTAAGGGTACCCCAAAATTGGGTCAAGGTCAATAGTACCAAGAAAACAATTCGCTACCACCCTCCTGAAGTCCTTACTGCTTTAGATGGACTTGCACTTGCCAAGGAAGAACTGACTATCATTTGCAAAACTACTTGGGAGAGCTTTTTAGCTGGATTTGGTAGTTATCATGCAGATTTTCAAGCTTCTGTTCAAGCCTTAGCTGCTCTAGATTGTCTGCTCTCACTTGCTATTCTTTCTCGTAATCAAGTACGCAATCGTATAAAGTTATTCTTTAATATAGTCCCTCTCTTGATCTTGTAATATTGAGACTTGTCCTGAATGGCCCTCACTTATAACTTCTTAATCTTTTGCAGAATTATGTTCGTCCTGTTTTTTTGGAAGAGAATGAACCTGCACAGATACAAATTCAGTCCGGTCGACATCCGGTATGTTCTTTACTTGAATGCTTTATTTTTGTTCTTACTTATGCAATGAGGCATGTTACTCATGATCAGAATAACAAAATTGGCCAAAGTACATGTCTTAAATGGGGCTGAGAGACGACTTAAAAAAATTCTTATTATATAACAACTAATAATGACTTCTATTGTTCTACTATGCTGCAAGGCTCCTGTATGTAAGGATTTTTCTTTATATGATGGAATTATTGAGATGCATACTTTATCATGCATCGTTTTTTGTCCCTTTTTTTGTTGTTTTATGTTCTATCTGGAGGTTAGTTGATGTTTGTGACCCTAGCAGGGGCATAAATAGAAGGATTAAAAAATAGTATTGTTAGGTTAGATTATTTTCTCAATAAGGTCTCTCATTAAAAGTAAGTGGTCCTGAAGCTATGCCTCTCAGGATCCATACACCCCTGGCAGTGAAAGTTATTGGTTGATTAGTTTTCACAGAGAAATCCTCACACTTAAGATTATTCGTCAAAAACTGAGAAATGGGATGCCCATCTTCAAAATAGGGATATCATAGTTTTGGGTTTCTATGTGTGCTGCAAATTCTCAGGGTTGTTAGGGAAATGAGATGGTAGTACTGCATATTATAATATGCTGCCTTTAAAATATTGGTTATTTTGGGTGCATGGGGTGGGGTGGGGTGGGGTGGGGTGGGGAGCAAGGAAATTAAGATAATCTTCATGAGAGTTGGGTGCCATTGGAGAATAGAAGCTCGATGGAGGATCAGGTAGATTCACAATTCTTTTGGGAACCTGTGTCCTGCTGTCTTCCAGCTTTAAATCTGGGATGTGTTTGGGAGCTTGAAGGATGCATTCACAAGATACCTTTTTTCCTGTCTTGAGCCTTTCCTTTTATTGTCACTGTCTATTTGAAAACATATTCATTGATTAAGAGATGGCATAATATTATTAATATGCATTTTTTTTTTCCTTTTTTTCTTTGGTTTCTTTTTTAACACAGCCTTACTGTTACTCCTCATTGGCAGGTTCTGGAGTCAATTTTACAAGAGAGTTTTGTCCCTAATGACACCAATTTGCATGTAGAGAGGGAGTATTGTCAAATCGTCACTGGGCCAAACATGGGTGGGAAGAGTTGCTACATTCGCCAGGTTGCTCTTATTGCCATTATGGCTCAGGTTGGACTCCAACAGGCTTCTGCCATTTCTGTTGCTCCGCGTTGCTAAGAATTGTTGTTTTTACCATCCTGCACCACTAACCGAGACTAATTTCCCTGTGATTTTGCTCAGGCCTGCTGCTTTTATCATAATTGTCATGCATAGAGCTGCATATTTTCTTCTATCTTGATTTGACTCATGGATTCAATTTCAGTGTAGAAGCTATTGGTTCTCACCATCAAGGATAGCCTTTTTGTGTTGAATTTATAGTGTGGAATTCTGTTTTGGATATACATTGTCGGAGTATTTGTAGTTTATGACCCTTGTGCATTGAATGCTCCAACATTTTTGCACGCCTCACTTTTCACATCAGAGTAGACACTAATCATATTAAAATGTCTTGAATCCTACCTTGTCCAAAAGTCTGCTTGTGTGCTTCCCCCTTGCTTCTTAAGTCTGTATCCTTCCATAAATATGGACAAAATGTGGTCATCTTTTAGAAAGATGAAAGAAATGTAACAGAATATCTGAATGTCTTTCTATTCCTCCATGGTAACTTACAAACTTTGACAAATTTTTTCATTTGTTCTTCCAAACATGAAAGAACTCCGTGGAATTTTGAATTGGAGGTCATGATAAGAGATCCTTATTTTTCGAGTCCATATTCTTTAGTTGTCTTCAAAATTTTTCCCTTTTGTTTCCAATTATCGCTTCAGTTCTTTCTTTGTGCTTTTTGTGCTGACAAATAGTGAGAAAATAAGGAAAACTAGACCATATTGGTACACAATACTTCAAAGGGCCACCTTTCATTGCTGATTGTGTGCAGTAAAGATCAGCTGTAATAATTTGAATGTCTCGTGGGCCCTGTATGGTTAATCTCTACCATCCATCATCCAGAACAGATGGTGTATGCCCTTTGGAGTACTGTATCTCATATTCCAACAGATTATGGTACACCTTCCTAGGAAATATTGAAGCTCTATAAGAATGTCTAATCCAATCCCTTTATGTTGACTTCTTTATACCAACACCATTTTCATAAGAATGTGCCCTCTGATCCCTCTAGGTTGGTTCATTTGTACCAGCATCATCAGCAAGGTTACATGTCTTGGATGCCATTTACACTAGAATGGGGGCATCTGATAGCATCCAGCATGGGTCCAGCACCTTCTTTGAGGAGCTAAGTGAGACCTCATCCATACTCCATAGTTGCAGTTCACGATCTCTGGTGATTATCGATGAGCTGGGTCGAGGTACAAGCACCCATGATGGGGTCGCCATAGCCTATGCCACACTACATTACCTTCTCAAAGAGAAGAAATGCTTGGTTCTCTTTGTAACCCACTACCCCAAAATTATTGATATAAAATACAAGTTTCCCGGTTCCGTTGGGCCCTATCACGTTTCATATTTGACAACAAAGACCACAGAAAATGGAGAAAATACAGGTCATGGAAATGTGACTTTTCTTTATAAGGTTGTTCCTGGTGGGACAGACAAGAGCTTTGGCCTTAACGTTGCTGGGCTTGCACAGGTCAGTTTTTTCTGGAATACTGAACTTCTACTCTGATGCTTCTCTTTGCAATTTTTTTGAAGGGATTGTTTTAGTTTATTGGGGAGTTTCTGTAAATATAGCAATGGTTATTTTCTAATGAAGCTTCGGAACAGTTGGAAAATCCAGAAAAGTCACTTTCTTTGGTTGATCTCTGCAGAAATCCATTATATCTACATGAATCTTGTCAGCTTTGCATTCTAATTTTATTTCGTAAAAAAAAAAAATGAACAGGACAGAGAACATATGAACTGAATCTATGTTGCACAAGTTTTGAGTTGTTCACAATTCTTGTGTAGCTTCCTGCATCATGTATAGCACGAGCTGCTGTCATGGCTGCCAAATTGGAGTCAGACGTGTGCAGTCGGCTGAAGAACAGGTTATCGGGGAACATACAGAGAGTGTCAGTCATAGATCACAGCCCTTTTGATGAACACGGAGTTCGGGAGAAAGAATATCTTGAGGTTTTCTCTCTCTTATGGAACAGTTTGCTAGATTCTGATCCCTCAAACTGTCTTCACTCCTTGAAAGACATTCAGAAGCATGCATTGGAGATCTTTTCTTCAGAAAATGGTCAATAAACAGGTCAGGAAACTATATTCATTTTTATTTTAAAAATATGAATAAGACTGCATATTTGTTCTAAAAAATGGTGATGAACATGTACTCTGATGATGAAGAAATGACTTTTGGAACCACATGTGAACAAAAGAACCTATACTACACATACTATTATTCTTGTGTTTCCAATCTATTTATCATAATCATGAAATAAGGGTCCTTGATTCTGTTGATTTGAATAGTTGCCTTTCGACTTTCCCATCAACAATATACTTCTTACAGATAAGGTTCCTTAACTTTTTGATTTTTCTATTGACTTTAGAATGCTAACAATTGGGGTTGCCTTAGTTCTTGGACTTTTCTATCTACAATTGTCCTAACAAATAGGGTTTCTTTATCTGTATGAGATTAACATAGAGTCCTAATTTTATGAAATTCCTAGGAAAAGTAGTAAGCAATATATCACCTTCCTAGTTTTTTGGGGAAATTTTTAATTGCGGAAATTATTTTTAAAGAATATTTATATGAATTTAATAAAAATGAGTAGTATAACATCTTCCAAAAGTTTTTATTTATTAATTACAAATTTACTATGTATAGAGAGTTTAAGCCATTTTAAGACAATGGATTTGAAAATAAGCAATATAAGACTCATTTTTTAATTTTAAAGTACGGAACTTTATTGCCAAAATAATTATTCATGCCAATGAAAAATATGCGATTAAATTATTTATTTTTCAAATAAGGGATTTAAAACTTGCCTTTATTCTGGTTTTTCCTATTTGCAAAATAGAGTTATAAAATTTTATTTTGAAAATAAAAAAGAAATAGTTTATGCTACCTTGGAAACAACATATTTGAATTAACTAATATAAAACCATGCAGAGTTTTTGGGATTCTAATAATGAATTTATCATTCAATAAATCATTTTTTTATTTATTTAAGAATGTGAGTTGATTTTATCATTCAATATATCATATATATATTTTATTTAAGAATATGAGTTGATTTTTTAATCTTTTAAAAGATTTTTATTTTTTTTGGAATAATTTATGTCAATTTAAAATATGAACTTCAAAAAAATAAATTTACTTTTTTTTTTCATTTTTAAATGAGGGCTTCAAGGGAATAGTCTATCCTTGAATAGTAAAGTCCTAATATAAGTTGCCCTTTTTTCTGCATGTAAGGTGGTTTAAGTTCTGTAATTTTTTGGATTCCTCTTTCAGTTGAAATAAAAAATTAGGGTTGTAGCACTTTTTTATTCTATTAGTTACGTTCTTTTTTTATATAAAAGATGATTTGTTTCAATCTAAAATAAGAGATTTATGAAGTAGCTCATTGTTTGATTAATTATGCATAAGGTGTAGACTTGGTTACTCGTGTGCATAAGACAGTTCTCTTCCCGTTGAGTGTGTTTGAGTGAGAGAGAGAGAGAGAGAGAGAGAGAGAGTCAATGATACCTTACCATTGAATGATTTTGTGTGTGAGAGAGAGATTCATGATACCTCACCATTGAATGATTTTGTTTGTGTGAGAGTGTGTGTGTGTGTGAGAGAGAGAGAGAGAGAGAGAGAGAGAGAGAGAGAGAGAGACTTATGATACCTCACCATTGAATGATTTTGTTTGTGTAAGAGAGAGAGAGAGAGACTTATGATACCTCACCATTGAATGATTTGGAGAGAGAGAGAGAGAGAGTCGTGATACCTCACCATTGAATGCTTCTGATTTGTGTGATCTGACAGATGTTGAGGGGGAGGATGGTGATCTGCCTAAGAGAATGGGGGACTACAGCTCAATTGACTTTCTATTCTAGTCACAGTCCAATGCAAGGTTCTTGTGGCATTAATTTTCCGCGAGTTGAAGGCCTACCACATTGAAAGTGTGGTAAATTTTGTATGTAAAAAAAATGTAATTAGAAGTTTTGAAACTTCGCTTTTATACATATTTATGA
Organism: Amborella trichopoda; assembly: GCF_054954075.1. NCBI lineage: Eukaryota > Viridiplantae > Streptophyta > Magnoliopsida > Amborellales > Amborellaceae > Amborella > Amborella trichopoda. The sequence continues at coordinate 42,634,292 of NC_142342.1, forward strand.
GTCTTCAATATACAGTTCGGAATTTCATATTCCAATTTGCTGACGTTGATTGTTATTTTGCTTTTTTAACATGTTAACATATGATTATCTAACTTTTGAACTTACTTAAATTAGAGGGCTCTTACAAGTTAACCTCATGCAAAATGTGGCTCTTTCAAATTATGGAAAGATACCGAGCCCAGAGTATGTGAATTTACTGAGGTCTTCTCAATAGGTCTCTCTTTTTTCTTAGGGTAGTTCAGTGGGGAAAGGGTTCCCTATTCACGGTAGCACGGTAGGACTAGAACTCAAGTTATTATGTTGTGGTGCCTTGCCTTCCTGACCATTTAGCCTTGAGGATATGCTTTGGGAAAGAAAATTAACATTTTATGGTGGGTGATGATGCATTTTAGGATAACTACTTGCATGGTCTGAGGCAGGCGAGGAATTTCTGCAAAATAGTAGGTATGGGGCAAAAACGCAGGCCATCCACCTTCATGATTATCTATGACTGATATGGTACTAGTAGGGGTCTTAATGGATCTGGTTCGAGTCTAGATTGAATTAATTAATGAATTCATGGAAATATTATTATTTAATGGACCTGGTTAAGTCAGGGCTGAATGCAGACCTAACCCTTATGGTCCATTCGGTAGATTCATAGTCACCTGGTTATGACCGCTAAGCTCACATTAAAAATTCAACTGACCATCAGTTTCCTCAACTCATCTATTGTTCATTGATGATGACAGACTATGAATGGCTGCTCCATGTACCAGACAGTGCCATTAGATTTGCTTCACTTCAGCTGAAGAGCAAGTCTTGGGCTCTAGTATTTTTTTTATTTTTTATATTGGATAATTCAGTGAGGAAGACAGGTCCCTACCGTTTTTTTTTTTTTTTAAGTAGATTAAGTAATTAGCTTTTTTTATGTGTCAGTAAATGGATTGGAAACCACAATATGATAACTAGGTATGGAGTTGCTACAACGTATATAAAATTGTAAAATAACTCTCCTGTTGAGTTGAAAGAAATGTAAAATTATCACAGATGTATCCCCAATGTATACAAAATTTGGGGTTACCACAATGTATATAAAATTGTGAAATAACTCTCCTGTTGAGTTGAAAGAAATTTAAAATTATCACAGATGTACCCCCAATGCATACAACATTTGGTAAACTACTTTTAAATGATAAAGACACGAGTACTTCTGACATTTGAATAGGGAATTTGTCAAAAGACACCAATTTTTCAACTATTCAATATTTTGCACTTAGTCTACTATTTCAATTCAAAATGAAGTGTATTTTAATGGATATCTCTGAAATTAAATCTTGGGTGTATTAATTAGTTAATATCTTTGGTGTATTAATTAGTTAATATCTTTGGTGTATTTTGACCAATTTCCCTATTCTTCAAAATTTTGAGACACCTTATATATTAAAATTTCTTAAAATAATAGCTTATTTCTATATATTTTTGTTTTCTTTTTTCTTTTTCTTTCAAGCAGAATGTCCTAAAAGTCGTCACCCTCTATTTGCTGAATAGCCCAAGCGCTTTCCCTTTCTCGCTGCAATGATCTTAATCTTTAATAGAGGGATTTAGATGTAGAATTTTGGATATTCTTGCTTTTCTGAATATTAGCTTGACTATATGTCATTAAGAACCTTGGTGTGTAAGATTACTTTCAAATTTCAAATGAAAATTCATTACATTGTGTGCTATGCACTGAGATCAATTTACATGAAAAAACTCTCACGCCTAATCACATGATGGAGTTTTATCACACGCGTTCCAAGCATGCCTTTCCAAGTTGTATCTCAAGCTATATGTATAGGTCAATCTGGCATTGGACTCAGAGTTTTGGATATTATTGCTTTTGTGATTCTCGGCTTAATCAGAAATTACCTGATAAGATTGGTGTGTAAGCTCTTCTCAGAATTTTCAATTAGATTTTTAGCACTTCGTTTCGATTTATGCATTATTATTGACATGTTAAATTCTAAACCTAAAATCCACATCTGAGATGGATTTAGAAAGGAGACTGTACCTGAATAGAGTGTGCACCAAAACCCTATCAGGTGCATTACTACTGTACTTATTGTTTTGCAGTAGTAATGGACACAATATTGCAATTATGGTTGAAACGGGCAAGACCTAAACCGATCATGCCGACACATCAATACTTATTACTTTCAGTTTCGATAACATAGCTGCAAAAAAATAATAAATATTAGTAAGTAAAAATAGCATACCTTGTAAGTATTTTATTTTATTTTTTGCATATTCATCATACATTTTTAGAGCTACAAATGTGTACAATGAATATTTATTTTTGATATAAAGAGGTCACAATCATCATTAGTGGTTGGATTTGAAATTGAGTAATTGAGTAAGTGTCATTGTTTGGGCACAAAGTTCAAAATAAAAATTCTAGAATGTTGTGACACATTTTCATCTATCAAATTTTATATTCAACGGCCAAAAGCGATTTGTGACCTCTTTGTACCAAAAATAAATGGTCGCGTAGTATATAATCCCTGTATTTTGTTTAGGAAATTTGTCAACACTATTTAGTATTTTATCAATATATTTTTATTTAATTTCAATATACATGTTAAAATACACAATAATTAAGAAGATAAACTATTAAAATTAAAGCGAAAAAGTTTACACTGCAACTTTAAAATGTAGAATTAAGGTGCAGCTAAAAAAGTCCATCATAGAACATTGTTTTGATATTGAAAAAGCCTTTAATTGATTATCTCGACATCACGATTTACAACTATGAAAAGAAAAAAAAAATTTAGTCATAAAAATATTGTATATACAATAAATTATCTAGACCATCTATTTTCAATTGTTTATAGATCTACTTGATTTGAACCATTTTTGGAGTTTAAGATTTTATATTTAGAGATAAAAATAGATTCTCAAGCCATCTTGAGAATTTTTATCTAAAAATTATATTTATGATAAAACTTGGAGGTGCACCTTAATTTGATTATTTAAACTTGCAACTTTATACAAACCACACCCAAATTATAAGGGTGCGATTTGTATAGAGCCGAGGCTCTAAACAATCAAAGTAAAACACACATTCGAATAGTATCGAGAAATGTAGTTTCAATGTTGAAAATCTTTGTGATAGCTTTAAAATATATTTTTATTTTTTAAAAAGTTTATATAAGGATGCTACCTTCTAATGTAGAACTACAGATGCCCCAAAATAATCCATCGGAAAAGGTAGTTTTAATGTTGAAAAACCCTTTGATTGATCACATCAACATCGTTATGTATGACTATGAAAAAAAAAGGATTTGAAGTCTTAGAAATAATGCATTTTACAACATATTATCTACACCGTCCATTTTCAAGATTTTCATATATTTATAGATCTACTTGACTTTAACTATTTTTTAAATTTAAAAATTCATAATTAGATATAAAAATAGATTTTGAGATAATCCTAATAACATTTTACATCAAAATTATGTACCATGATAAAATTTGAAGGTGCACCTTACCTCTACAACTACAAATGCATCTGCATGCCAATTGCACCATTTTATCTTTAGGTAAAAATTTTAAGCTTAAAAAATAGTGTAGATCGAGCATATCGATGAAAACTTGAAAATCTGGAAAATTGACAGTACAAAATTATGTTATAAGATGCACTATTTTTAAAACTTGAAATTCATTTTTTTCTCATATCCATACATCTTGATATCGAGATGATCAATTTGATGATATTTGGGCATAAAAACAACTCCATGAAAATTTTGAGGTGGGCTCTAATTTGATTGTTTATAGCCTCGGCTCTATATAAACTTTTTCCACATTTTAATCAAAGAGAAGCTTATCAAATTCCCATGTATTATTTAGCATGTTACATGTTTTATACTATTCCAAGATTACTATTACAAGATCATATATCATTTTTATGAACATTTGGAAATTAGATCAAACAACATAGGTATACAATGCTAAATAATTGGTATGGTAATTTTCATAATTTTCCAATAATAATTTCCTTTTTTTTTTCTCCTCTGTATTTTCCTGCGTCAAGGGTACCTCCGTAGTATTGAAAATTTGAAATCATTTCGACAGCCGAAATCTTAAAATTTCGCTTGATTTCGGCAATGGCGTGCGAAAGAAACTACAAAAGTGAACCTCCCGCCATGAATGGCGAAAACCCTAAGTTTTCCCGCCCTTTTATCTCCCTACTTATAAATACGAGAAACCCACCCTTTCCCTCCAAATCTATTTCTCTTTCTCTTTAACATTGTTCTCCCTCCGGCCTCTGCACTTTAAAATCCCCAGATTTTCAGAAGCCCTAGAGTTGCATAAATCCTATAGTTTTTCGTTTTTCTCAAGCCCTAGGTTTTCAAAAACCCTAAATTTTCGAAGATGTTGGAGTTCAGGCTTGTTCAGGGAAGCCTTCTGAAGAAGGTCATGGAAGCCATTAAAGACCTTGTTACTGACGCGAACTTCGAGTGCTCGTCTACTGGTTTTTCTCTGCAAGCCATGGACTCGAGTCATGTGGCTCTGGTGGCCCTTTTGCTCAGATCCGAGGGTTTTGAGCATTACAGGTGCGACAGGAACTTATCAATGGGCATGAACCTCAATAACATGTCAAAGATGCTAAAATGTGCAGGGAATGATGATATTATCACCATCAAGGCTGATGATGGAGGCGACATTGTTACCTTTATGTTCGAGAGCCCCAGTAAGATGCCCTAGATTTGATTCTTCAATTTTACATGCTTTTTCTTTAGTCTTTAATTTTACGTGCTTTTTTTTTAGTTTGCTTAGGGATACTTCGTGTTTTCCACACTCTCTATCAACCCCACTCTCCATGTGCAGAGAGGGAGGAAGGGAGGGGCCTTTCCTCATTGCGCAGAGGGAGGGAAGATATGATTATTGCTCTGATGACATTTCATGAGGTTTTTCCTACCAATGAAATGCAACGTACCTCTGTCATCAAAAAGTCTAAGAGCATTGGCTTTGCTGCATAGGATCCCGAATATTTAAGTCCTTGTAGTTTTTTTTTTGGGGGGTTTTGTTATGGTTAGAAGTACTTTTTTCAGTTCATAATTATATGAACAAATTTGTCGTTGAAAAATCCTATTCGTCTCTCTCTGGTTTCTGTGCAATATGGTGTAACTGGATATCTCACTGGAAAATCGAACTTTTATTATTTCTATTAATAACATGGCCAATCAGCTTACTGAAATGTTAGCTTCACTTTGGATGCAACTTGAATGCCCAAATGTCTGTGACCTTATTGTTGTGAAATGAGCTTAGCTTTGAATGATCAGTTTTCATCTTTAGAAGAAGCACAGCTTTGTTTTCATTTATGGGCTGTATGTATGATAACAAGTTTGGAATCAATGCTGAGTTATATTTGGATCAATGCATGAATCTCGTACCTTTGTCCTAAAATGAAACCATCATTTCTCATGAATTCTTGAATTTTGGACACCATATTAGAATTGCATTATGGTGGTATCTTTGAAAATTGAAGGAATTTCAGGTTCATTTTGTTACATCAATAGGAAAGTTCCATATACAACTTAATTTACTTTCTTTGGTATCCTTTTTAACTCTATATATCTTGGTCATTTTGGGGGCATTTGAGGTTTGTAGAATTCTCTAGTCATTCACTGACATTTTCTCTCTTGGTGGGTTTAACAAAAGGCTATTCTTATTGGTTGGAACTTCATTATAGTGAGAAGAAAATACAGTGGCTCTTTTCTCTCAGAGAAGAGAGAGAGAAACCTGTTAGAGAGAGAAAGAGAACCTTTTGTTTTCAAAGAGAGAGAGTTTCTAGAAAAGAAAAGAAGCTTTTGAGAGAGAAGAACCTCAGAGAGATAAAACTCTATGGAAGAAAATAGAGAGCCCAAAAAAGCTTGTTTCTTAGAAGAACTTTGTAACTATTATTTTAATGATGGATCTGTGTCTTTTTTTCGTAGATGCAGTATAAAAAGTAAACCACGTGAATCTCGGTGTCAGTAGGTTATTATTTTATTTTATTGCATGATTTTCATTCATACACATGCACATCGGTTTTGGTATATTCTGTGTCCCATAAATCTAGGTTTTGCTGGGTGCATCTGCCTTCTTGCCAAAGGGATCGATTGGGTGAGCCCAACAATATTGCCTGTAAACTGTATTATTACAGTTCTGGTGGCTACTAAATGTGTTGGATTAATTACATATTTTCATATGCATTATAAGCTATAAAGTGGTTTTCAATTTTCTGTGACTTCTTTAGAATAATAATGGAGATTCACTATTTTATTTTGTTGAGTTGTGAATTTTAGGTAAAAGTTTTCATATAAAAATTGTCGTTAGTGAAGATATACTTGCTTGATGGTGATGTGCTCTTCCATTTTATGCGGAAGGGGTATTGTATGTCCCATCAGGTTAGTGTTTGCTCTGCCTATAGTGTTCATCTTACAAATTAGAGAATCCATGAACGGGTGACACATTGGAAAATTTTGGGAACTTGGGCAGCCTTTGTTGGTTATTTGGGCGCCTATTGTTGAAACTTAGTTATCTGGGTTCCAATCCCTGAGACTGACCTAATTAACATGTTCAAAATTTATGAGACCTAGATTTGTAATTAGTTCCATGGTTGAATCTTTTAACTTCAAATTGATCACTTAAAATATTTTTTTTTAAGGCCTGGCTTCTAAGTTCTAGTTACCAGTCAATGGAAGTTTTTTTTTCTGCAATTACCCATTGTATTTTTTTGGGAATAGTCTGGGCAGTTTGGTGGTGTCAAAGCCTTGACGTTTTCAGTCCCCTTGATCTCACTCTAATAAGGCAGGTGCAAGCTTTCTGCTATATTTGGTGGAAAATTGTAATTAAAGGTGCTTCCAACATTGTCATTCTGTGGGGATGTAGATGAATTTAATGTCCATGGAAACTTCCTACTGTTTGGCATGGGTGATGCCTTCATTTTGAAGCTTCAACACTTTTTGAGGGAGGTGAACGCACAGATGTATGTTAGCCAAAGAGGGAGTGGAGAAACAGGTTTTTGCAATTAAGAAGTTATAGTGTAGTTATTTGCCCCAAAAAAAAAAAAAAAGTTCTGGTCTAGTCCATACAACTGATGTCCCATATTGTACATGGTTATCTCAATTTAGTCAATATTTTATGTAAAATGTTCTTAGGATTATCTCAAAATCTATTTTTATATCTAATTATAAAATTTTAAATTTAAAAAATGGTTAAAATCAAGTAGATCTATAAACATATGAAAATCTTGAAAATGGATGTGTTGTAAAATGCATTATTTCTGAGACTTAAAATCTTTTTATTTTCATAGTCATACATGTTGACAAATCAAAGGGTTTTTCAACATTAAAACTACCTTTTCCGATGGATTTTTGAGGGGCATCCGTAGTTCTACATTATAAGGTAGCGTCCTTATATAAACTTTTTTCTTTTATCAATTAAGTGAAGTTAACAATAAAAAGAGGCTATTGACATGGGATCCAACCTTCAAAAACTATGAACATAGAAAAAGGAAATTGGTGTATCAAACATTAGGCAATCTTCTGATTGAGTATTGACCTTTCTATTGCTATTAGTTGTAGATAGTTAAGTGATATTGTAGCTTGGTCTTGAATGACATTTTAAGTATAGAATAAATTGAAGACTACAAGGAAGAATATGGTCTCTTGTTAGGCCCCAATATTACTTTGAGGACTTTAATCAGTTGTCCAATGTTGTTTAAATTATTTAATTGAGCCATGCTCAAGTGCTTGGGTTTTCTAAGCTTTATGATTTGGAATATTAATAAGTTGTGCATTGCACACTGAAAGTTGAAAAGACTTGCTCAATCTATTGTGAAAATCATAGAATATTTTGATCCCAATAGCAATTCTTAATTGAAGCCCTGTCTGCAGCATTGGAAAGATGAGCACAATAACCAAATTGTGAAGTAAGGAAAGGATTGAAATAGTTCTAATTGATTCATTAATTATTATTAATCCTGCCAGTAACATATATAGCATCTGTTCTTCCAACTTATGTGGTCATCATTTTGTTTCAGGCCAGGATAAGATATCAGACTTTGAGATGAAACTGATGGATATCAGCAGTGAGCAGTTGGGTATTCCAGAATCTGAATATCAGTCGATAGTTAGAATGCCAGCTGCTGAGTTCCAACGTATATGCAAGGATCTGAGCAGCATAGGGGACACAGGTATTTGGCCAATAATAGGACTGCAGGAGACTATTTATCTGCAGTTTATTCTTTACTCTGCAATGATTTAATTTGTCACAAGTCCATCAACCATGCATGAAGTTCTCTGAGAAATAAGGCTCTTCCCTTTATTTGTATAGAATGAAAAGCATTCTATTCTAATCGTAACTGACTTTCAATTCTGATGTGGTCTTGTGATGCATTTGGCTTGGAGTTTCAGTAGTGTAACATTCCATAGTCAATTGGTGAGGTGTGTTCCTGTAAATCCATCACTTTTCTTTGACTATGCTCTCGGTAAATTTGTGCATGTTCCAACCAGGCTTTAACCATGCTATCTGTTTAGGCCTTCAAGGTATTGAAAATTTTCCTTACTTTTAAAATTATTAACCCTTGTCCCCTGAACATGGGACTGGTTTTGCATGACTAGAAGGTAGTGAAAACTTTATTTTTTTTTCGATTCTGGTTGTGCTGCTATGCTTGTGATACATCAAATTCTAGGAATTTGTCATGTTATCAATAAAAAAGTAGTTTATGCTGAAGGTTACTGGAATATGGTGAGCCTAAGATATCTTGCACTTAAATATGCATGTTGTTCTACTTGATTGATTGGTTTCAGACCTTGTGTTTCCTCTACATGGATGATGGTTTTGCAGTGTCCTTTCCAATTGAATCGTTTAATACAAATCATGACCAGACATTATGTATCACATTCTTATTCCTTTCTATTAAATTATTTGGTTTGGATCGTGGACCTTAACTAGGTAGCCCAATAAAATGTTCCCATTTAATACTAATTCTAATGTAGAACTACATGTCAATTAACTCTTAATCTATGCTAATGAGAGAGGCCCTGTCTTGGTGAAGTTTTCGTCAGATTGTTCTTTCTCACTACGGGTGGTAAATGGGTTGGGTTTATATCCCTGTCTGGGTCTAAATGGTCTATCCAAGGTAAGGTCTCGATCAGGGTTGACCCCGAGCTGTTTACAGTCCTATTCTCTCTATCAATTGGTATTGTGATTCACATGCATATTATATTATTTATTGTACAAATTGGTAAGCATGTCTAGCGATGAATGTGACTTGCGATATATTGATAAAATTGACGGTTTCTTTTATACTTATAAAATATATGAATAGAAGAAATTTAATCGGTTACTTCTTTGGTGGCTTCATGCTTTCTTTGAATTGAAATATGTTAACCTGTATTGTATTTATCTAAGAAGAATAATAATTCTGCATGTTTTGTGTGTCATGATGTTTCAGTTATTATATCAGTGACCAAGGAAGGAGTGAAGTTCTCTACAAGGGGTGATATCGGAAGTGCAAATATTGTTTGCAGGCAAAACACCTCTGTGGACAAGGTAGGCCAGCCGCTGTGATACTTCCAGTCTAAACAAAAATAATTTTAGTAGTATATTTCATCTCTCTCTCTCTCTCTCTCTATATATATATATATATATATATATATATATATATATATATATATATATATATATATATATAGGGTGTGGTTTTTATAAGGTTGCAACCTTAAACAATCCAATTAAGGCGCACCTCCAAATTTTATCATAAACATGTAATTTTGTTGTAAAACATTTTTAGGATTATCTTAAAAACTATTTTTATATCTAATTAGAAAATTTTAAACTCCAAAAATGGTTAAAATCAAATAGATCTATAACATATGAAAATCTTGAAAATGGACGGTCTAGATAATGTGTTGCGAGGTACACTATTTTTGGGACGTAGAAATCCTTTTTTTAAATATTCATACATCTTGATGTCGAGATGATCAATTAGAGGGTTTTTCAACATTAAAATAGCCTTTCCAATATATTTTTGAGGTGTATTTGTGATTCTACATTTTAAGGTTGCAACCTTATGTAAACTTTTCCTATATATATATATATATAGGAAAAGTTTACATAAGGTTGCAACCTTAAACAATCCAATTAAGGTGCACCTCTAAATTTTATCATAAATGTAATTTTGATAGAAAAAATTCTTATGATGGTTTGATAATCTATTTTCATCTCTAATTATAAAGTTTTAAACTCTAAAAATGGTTCGAATCAAGTAGATCTATAAATACATGAAAATCTTAAAAATAGACTCTCTAGATAATGTGTTGCAAGATACACTATTTTGCCGATTCAAAATCTTTTTTTCTTTTCATATTCATACATGTTGATGTCGAGATGATCAATTAGATGGTTTTTCAACATCCAAACAACCTTTTATGATGGATTTTTGAGGTGTACCTCTAATTCTACATTTTAACGTTGTAACCTTTTATTTATATATATATATATATATATATATATATATGGGTTATGTTAGGGTGCTTACATTATGGAGCATTTTAGAATTTTACTCAACAAATTTGGACACTTATAAACCTTTGTTTTGTATATGAAATATTTTTTTAGTAAGGTTATTTTTTGTCATTAAGAGGGGTGTTATCTCATCCACATTTGGTGTGATATCACCCACATTAAATACCACTAGTGTACTTCATGTGGGTGACGTTATACCCCTTATGGATGATGTCATCTGTTTTAATAAAAAAAAATATTTTTATTAAAAAATTGCTCTGTGTAAAGCAAGGAGGTGTATATCTGTCTAATATTTGTTGAGTACAATGATAAATTGCTTTATTGTGTGAGCACCTTAACATGACTTTTTGTGTGTGTGTGTATATATATATATATATATATATATATATATATATATATATATAGGGATTGTATACTATGAGACCATTTAACTTCATTACAAGGTCACAATTAATCCTAGTTTAGATGTTAAATTAGATGGCTTAGGGTTTATCACAAAGTTTGAGAGTGTGACCACCTAATTTGAAATTTGACAGATAAGAGTGATTATAGTCTCCTTAGAGGGCTGACCTTTGGTATCTAAAGATGGACCTTTTGATGGCTGAATGCTTATTTTTATTGTTGGTGGATAAATAATGACACTGAAAGTCTCTCACACATACACAACTATCTATTTTTGTGTATATGTAGAGGCAAGAAAGCATACCTTAGTAAATTGTGTAAAATTTGACATCTAAAAATGTGTCATACCTTCCAGCTTTTAGTTAGTTTGCCCCTTGGTAAAGTATGAGACTTATGACTCTCTCCGCCCCTCTCTCTCTCTCTCACACACATGTAGCCTGAAGAGGCCACTGTCATTGAGATGAAGGAGCCAGTTTCCCTGACCTTTGCACTTCGATACATGAATTCCTTCACAAAGGCAACTCCACTCTCAAACTCTGTAAGTCTCAGCATGTCTTCAGATTTACCACTGGTGGTGGAGTACAAAATTGCAGACATGGGATATTTGAGGTTCTACTTGGCACCCAAGATAGAAGATGAGGAGGAGCAGTCTTGAGCTTTTCTTTTCTTTTGTTTCCTGTGCCACTTTTAGTTGTAGATTGGGATTCAACCTATATGACCAAGGGTTAGTTTGTAGGTGCATGCAAAAGTTTAAATTTGATATTACTCAGAGTTTGAGGAATTTCATGTGAGATTGCCATCAAGGGTATTCCCTTGTCTCTGTAGCAGTGTTATGCAGTTCACTTCCATTGTATACTCTCTCTCTCTCTCTCTCTCTCTTTAGAATTTTCATGAAATTGCTTTTCATGAAATCTCAAGTTAATTTCTACCTTTAATGGAAAACCGTTACTGGTTCAGAGACTTCTCACATGCTTGCACTTGAGAGTATCCAACACAAATAAAATGTAAGGAACCAACTAGTATCTGATTTCATGTAGCATGCCAATTTTTTTTTTTTTATAGGTAAGTGAATTGGGGAGAAGGTCCTCTATCTGTTTTTCACTAATAGAACATAAAAGAAAATTATTGCATATTAATTTACAACCAGCCACGATATTGGCTTCGTGGTAGATATGGCAAATAGACCATGAATGGTTTGCAAGTTTGCCATTGCAATTAACAGCTATGGTATGAAGCACCCATGGGTTTTTGCAGTTCCCATGTATAATTTGCACTAGTAAGGAGGAATCACCTTCAATTTGTAGTAGCAAACAATCCATCTTTATTGTTAGATCAATTTCCAAATCATGGAATTTGCATAATTATTAGATGTAATATCAAGGGGAATAGCAAATGAGGCAATGAAAGAATCATCATCCTTTTTTATGATGCCTTGACATCCAGCTTTGCTTAGATTTTGAAAGGAAGACCCATTAGAAACTAGCAAATACGTCATACCTCACTTCGACAAAAGGGTTCGGACGATGATGGCTTATGTGAATTGGTGGATAATCACCAGTAAGGGATATTGGGATCAAGATCACTCTTGAAAAGGGGTTGAATGGTAACTAGTGGCAAGATACCAAGCAAAAGAGAGTGGCGGATGCTCTAGCTATTGATGTGTTTTTTGTCTTGGATTATCCCTCCAAATGGTCGGCTTTGGGGCTTTCGCAATGAAATCACAGTTGACGAGGCCTTGTTAGAATTCCTTGCAATGAAGACAAAGATTGGGAGTGTTTTCGACAGTCTCAGTTCCATCTTCGAATGGGATTAGGGGTGACGAGTTCCTGGTTGTGAGAAGCATCCTCCACAGGATTTGAATGTCATTATTAGGGGTGGTCCCCACAGTAAATTAGCTGGAGGGTCTTCTCAAGGAGGTGGATCTGAAGCGACAACTCTTACTTCAGGAGGGGAAAAGAAAAGAAAGCGCTCGACTGCTGTCGATACTCATGCCCCGCCTTCAGTTAGTGGGCGTATTCAGAGGCGCAAGAGTGTTAAGCTTCCTATGGCGTCAGAATCAAAAGGTAGCTCTTCCTCTTTTGATCTTTCAAGAACTACTCTAGTATCACCTTCTGCGCTCTTTAAACCACCTTCTGCTTCTCTTGAATTGTTTTCTTTTTCTTCATAAATCAAAGCAGACGATTTTGGCCATTCTGAGCCTATTGCATTGCTTCTGATCGAGAGATGACTCCGAATCTTGAGGAGGCGCCTTTGAGTCTCAAGATAGTTTCGGAGGCAGAGGCAGCTCGGATGGAGATAGATGAGGATGAAGGTGTTGTAACCACTGCTCTAGATAGAGGCCTTGATATTGATGTGGCCTCCAAGCCTGAGGAGCTTGGTGCCCCAACAGAGGTAGGGGGCTATGACTCAAGGAGAAGAGCTTGAAGTTGATGACATGTCTGAGCATCAAGAGGTTGCTACCCCTGTGGTTGTAGGTAATGAAGATGAGGGAATTGAACTCTTCGTAGCCGAGGTTCTAGTAGCTGAAGGCAGAAGCCAAATGGAAAAAACCATGGCTAGAGATGAACAATGGTTGTGGATTCGCTAGCTTACGCTAAAAGATGCCAAGTATGCCAGATGCATGCAAACTTAATTCACCAACTACTGGAGCCTCTCCACCCCAATGCGGCATTGTCGCCCTTTTCTCATTGGGGTATGGACGTTGTGGGACCTATCGAGCCCCCCTCGGTATTGGGTCATACTTTCATCCTGGCTGCCACGGATTACTTCTCCAAGTGAGTCGAAACAATACCCCTCAAGCATGTCCCTGGGATAGTGGTGGCCAACTTTGTGAGACATCACATCATCTATCGGTTTGGCGTACTTGATCGAATTATATCAGATAATGGCCCACAATTCAAAAGCCAGTATATTGATCACCTGGAGAACCAGTTTGGCCTCGAGTGGAAATATTCCACCATGTACAACCCTCGAGCAAATGGCCTAGTCGAGGCATTCAATAAGACCCTCTGCTCTGTGTTACAAAAGACAGTATAAAAAACAAAAGAAAAATTAGCACAAGAAGCTCCCTGAAGTCTTGTGGGCCTACCATATTACCATTAGAAATGCCACTGATTCCACTCCTTACTCTTTGGTCTATGGGAGTGAAGCCGTACTACCCCGTGAAGTTTAGCTTCCCTCGCTCCGCGTCGCCATCCACCATGGTACGACAGAAGATGAACAGGTGAATCTCCATTATCAAGAGCTGGATGCACTCGATGAGAAAAGGATCAAGGCTCAACAGAACATCGAAGTCTATCAGGGTAGGATGAAGCGAGCTTTTGACAAAATCAGTTAAACCCCGTTCTTTCACCCGTAGTGACCTAGTCCTGGCAATAAAAATACCGATTGTCATGCATGGGGCGCATAAGGGGAAGCTTGAGCCAAAATGGGATGGTCCTTTTGTGAAGAAGCCATGCCACCCATCAACGGACGTTATCTGAAGAGGTACTACTCGTAACTTCTACGGTCTCGGAGGCACGACCTTAAAAACGTGCCCCCAGGTCTTGGGGTATGACCTTAAACGCACTACCTTTGTGGTCCCGATGACATAACCTTAAAGATACCTCCCCAAATAGGACGGACACAGTGAAAACCTGAAAGGGACCATAAAAATAAATAAATAAATAACGTAAAAAAAAAATAATAATAAAAGGGAATGACCAACATAAGCAAACCGAGGTTTACATTCCATTATATAAATTACAAAGTGCAGTTTTGGAAGCCTCGAAAGAAAAGCAGGACAGAGCAACTGCAGCAAAAGATGGCCCGCCAATCATTCTTTATGAGCCCTGATCTCAACGGATGTACGTTGCCAAATCGCCAGTCTATCCTGCAATACAGCCACCGTGAGGGAGCCGCCCGCTTGCATTGCTAACGTTGGAAAGGTACCCCACTACAAATTGGTCAAGGGGAAGTGCCTCATCTTCTCACAAACTTGGGGTAACAAGGCCTATGTCTCGTCAATATGACGTCGAAGAACGAGCATGCTAGCCGTGTTGTCCCTAAATTAGATGCCCCCGAGGACAACATGCTCCCCCGCCTGCAGAGAATGGGCCTTCAGGGACAATTGAAGACCCTCCCTATGCTAAATCCTTTTTGAACTCCTCTAGGAGGCCTTCAACATAGCCGAAATAGAAGGCTCGCCCGAAAAGAAGTCAAATAGGGGACTGATAGATGGGCTCAGTACAAGTGAAATTAGCCTTTTCAGTTTCAGGATTTCTTCCGCCATCAAAGCTAACTCCTCCATGATTCCCCTGAGTTGGTAAGCTTTAATACCCCAAAAGCTGTCAGCCTCACCGAAGTTTGTCTCAAAAGCTCAATGAGTTGTATCAACTCCTCATGGGAAGACGTGCCTATAAGACAATGAACAACCTTCCAGAGCTCTACCCCATACTCCATAAAGCCGATCTCAATACTGAGGTAGTCCAGCCCTTCTATCTGCATAGAAAAGGGGTTCCTTAACTATTATGGAATAACGCCCCCAAGAGTAAACCAAGCCGGGATGAAGATGACTCGACCGAAATAAGGCACCAATCCGGCTCCTCCCCTGGAACGAGGAAGTCGGGATGAGGAGGATGGTTCAATACCCATCATATCCACCAGTTCTTGACCTTCGCAAGGGGTCCGTCATCTTTGATGATGATTGTGTCCTTAGCAGTGTTGTTCCCTACAAGAGCCTTTATCCTCGAAACTCCTGAACCCTGGTCCTTCAATGGTTACATACTCCTGCAGAATTCTTGGCCATCCTGTGCTCCAAGCCGCTGCGCCCTCTCCCTATCGTACAAGTTTGCTCAGTCGTTGGGCACACCTCTTCAATCAGACCGCTGTTTGCACTCTTCTAAGTCGTCGATCCAAGTGCGAGAGCCTCTCTGGCACGACCGTTTAAGCCTGACATGCAGACTTTCCAAGCCGTAATGCGCTTTGATGCAGCCCTTCACGTGCGTCGTACACTCGCACGTGAGAACCCTGTGTCCTGCGCACGTCGTGTTGTACACCTTCCCTCTCTGTGACTCGTGTTCTTGCCCATACGTGCAGATCATGACCCTTGGGTACCCCCGCCTGTGACTCTCTGGCTTCCTAAGGAATGACACTTCGGCTTCCAACCCAGGAAAACCCTTCGCCTGTTGTACGACTATTCAGATCCTCTCGAAAATTCCCCCCCCCCGAGAACCTCATCGGCACGCCCTTGTCGGAAAAGCTAGTGCGACCCTTGTCGGCAGTCCCTTTTGTCCTCTCATCCTTGTAGTTCCCCTGTCTGTATAGTCGTGCACTCACGACCAGAACTCCTCTCCCTCAACACTTCACCTGCACGCTCGTCGCTGGAAAACCTGCTGCAGCCCTTTGACGGGACTCCCTTGTGCTCTTGGCCAGCAGCTTCCTGAGCTCCCTGCCGGCACTTCCATGAGCCTCTCTGCGGGAAGTTCACCAAGTTCCCCACCAGAAGTCCTTGCGCACACCCTAACCATCAGGAATCCTTATTCACCGGAAACCCTTACTCTCTTAAAACTCCAAGTTTTCACTAAGGATGAAAATGAAAATAGGGTTTACCCCACTTTTTATCGCCTCGGTAAAATATGTTTACCAATCTTACCCCTCGCAAAAGGGCAAATATCGCCCAAGGACATGAATGACACCGTGTCATTGTCAAATAGCCCAGGGCACTTCTAGAATCCAGGCACGGTAGAAATTCAAAACGACAATGGCTTGAGTTAGATCGGGGCACAAACTAAGCACGAATCCACAAGAGCTCATTACAATCGTCGGTTCCCCGAAGTTATGACAAGCCAGGTCTAACCAGGATGATAGCTCGAGAAACGAGCTCGAGACTTCGCAGTCGGCCACGTCAAGCACACGTGTGCTGCCGTACACATGTCGTTAACCACCACTTGAAAAGCTCCTACACTCGCATGTACGAAAAGCCGTCGCCAGAGCTTGTCTTATTCAGGCCGCCACCCATAGCTCGTTGCCCACAAACCGCTATTCGCAGCTGTCTTTCTTAAACTGCTGCCCACACTTCTGTTGTCCAAGCCGTCGTGCGCGCCAATGCATGACTGTTAACGCATGATCGTGTGGCCGAAAGCGGGCTTTCACGACGTTTCTTCCCCTCATGCAAACCCTCCCTGTCGTGTGCTGCCACAAAGGTGTATGCACCTTCCCCATGGTTTGTGCCACAAGGCCTTAAACTGCCTAGCCATGGTCCAAGCTGCAAGACCTTAAATTGCCTAGCCATGGTCCAAGCTACAAGAACTTAAACTGACTAGCCATGGTCTAAGCTATACGACCCTAAACTATAGCGCACATCTTGGCCGCACGACGTTAAACTGCTTTGCACTATGGTCCATGCTACATGACCCTAAATTATAGCACACGTCTTGGCCGCAGGACACTAAACTGCTTCGCACAGGTCCCGACGACATGATCGTAAACACGCCCCCACCAAAAAAAAAAAAAGGGCATGGTGAAAATTCGAAAGGGCACCATGAGTAGAAATGGCAGACAAGCATGGCCACGAAGCCATGAGTAAGAATGTTTCGTAAATAAAAATCGGGCACAGTGTAAACCTGAAAGGACACCGTGAGTAAAAATGGAAAAATGGTGAACATGACTGCGAGGTCATGGGTAAAACAGCCCAATAAAAGAAGTAAGTTAGTGAAAACTGTTTTACAGTGCCACTTCCCCGTTCAGGTGAAAACTCGAAAGGGCGCTTGAACCAATAAGCAGGTTCGATGCAGCGCTCGCCTCCATAGGCAGCTTCAGTCAGCGCTTTAGGAATCCTCGTTACCAATACCTTGCTGTCTAGACCCAAAAGGAGCTTTGAAGAAAATCTCCATTAGCTTGAGTCCATTCATGAAATGACCCAAGAATCAGAAAAATCGCCTAGATAGCAAATCGAGGTTCTATGCTTAAGGACTCAACTCTTAAAAAGTCAACCAAAAAGAGGAAAACCATGACGGCAAGCCGACGCACCCAAAGGTTCATAACCTTCAAGTCAAATCAAAACCTGCCAAAGACTTCAGGGTGAAGCCTCATCAAGAGGTCGCGTCGCCAAACCCCTCCCTAGCTGACAGGCCTAGACTTTTTGGGAGAGGCCAACAAAAAGCCCCTAATTGGACCTTGCAGGATGGGGCCCAAAGAGGTACCTTGTTTGTTAAAGCAAACCTGAATGTAGCTACATGCACACCCACCAAGGGCCCCTTGGTTGTCTATCCAAAACATAGCCTCAGATGTGGACCTCCATCAGAAGACCAAATAAAATATGGGAAGAAAGCCCTTTAGCAAGGCCCTCGACTGCCGGACAAGCCTGAATTCTTACTGATTGGGTCTACAAGCCCTTAAGCAGGGCCCCCAGTTGTTGGAACAAAAAATATGAGCTGCTGAAGTGGGTTTACAAGCCCCTTTAAGCAAGGCCCTCACCAGTAGCTGAAAGTCTCTTCTCCCTCAAAAGCCTAGATAGATCTGGGTCTACAAGCCCTTAAGCAAGGCCCCCAGACATTGAGCACGTTGGTCATCCCTCTGGGAAGCAGCTTCACACGATTTTCCCTTTGACGGTCGTGTGATCCGGTAGCCAGAAAGAAAAAGAAAGCCGCAGGACCAATTTTGATTCTGAATGTTGTCCTTCTCGCTTCTCTCGAAGCACAACATTCGACGGAGCAAGCTGTTGAAGGGTATTCTCTGATACTTGTTATCCCCGATGCGCTTAAGGAGAGTGCAGTTTGCAACTTAGGTCCACGGGTACCAAAATTTTTGTGGTCCATGGGAGCAGTAGGTGAATAAATCCCCATTCGGAGCATAATTTATGACAGTCCCAAAACAGCCTAAGAATGATTGAAAACGTGGCTAAGGGTCTCCTAAGAACACCCACCAAGTTTTGTCACAATCAGACAAAGTTAAGGCAGATCAGATGCCAAAATAGTTTTCAAAATTCTGCCTTTGGCACATTAAAAGAATACCTTGCAACTATAGCCCTATCACCGAAACTTCATATGATCGTTGGACCGCTTCCATTGGATTCAGAATATCCAAAAACTCCTGGGTATCAAGTTTCGGCTTATTCAAATGCCTCTAGACCAATCTGCGGCCAACTTACCAAAAATAAGTAGGCCGCACGCGATCCTATTGTGCCCTCGATGAACCAGCTTTCCACTTATGGATACTGTTTATTCCAATTTCGGGTTGAACTTCCCTTGGCTGTATCTCCTTCATCCCGGGTCAAATGTATCTCGTTCTATTGTTCGCTAGAACGTTAAAAAGAAAGGTTATTTGTCAAATTGTGCCTAAGTGATCAACTACTTAACATTTCCCTGCTAGCAAATTCCATTTATGACCATTATTTTAAATTTGGTAATAAGAAGGAAAAAGTTTATATAAGGTTGAGGCCCTAAACAATTAAATTAAGGTGCACCTCAAAAATTCATTTGGAGTTGTTTTAATACTTAAAAACCCTCAAAATCCAATCATCTTGACCTTGAGTTACATGGATATATAAAAAATGGACTTCGAGTCTTGAAAATAGTGTATCTTGTAATGCATTATCTAAACTGTCAATTTTTAAAGTTTTCAAGCGTTCATAAATTTGCGTGATATACACTATTTTTTAAGCTTAAATTTCTTAAATAAATACAAAAATAAAATTTCAAGCCATAGTAAAGATTTTCGGCATTGAAACGTCATTTTCCGAGGATATTTGAAGTATGCCTTATTTTGACTTATTAGGGCGTCAACCTTATACAAACCCCACCCTAATAAGAATCATGGGTTATTTGAAATTAGATCATAATAATATAGTACAACCAGTTCAACTGTTTTTTAGTTATTAATTGATAAAATTTGCTAGAAAAAAATGTGAAAACAATAGTTGCTTTGGCTGATATAAAGATTGGGGACATAGTGCTTGCTAATATGTGATGGTCTACCCTAAGATATAAAAACTCTCATAGTCAAATATTGATGATTTTGAGGTTTATAGTCAGGAAAATTTGTTTGTCACAATGACACGCTTAACACAATTTTACTTTTATTTATTTTTCTTTAAATCATTTTGAGATGAAATTTTGTTTCCCCCTTCTCAATGGGGTGCACCCGCCAAAAATAGGGAAAGCTATTATTGATAGTAAAAGGTGACCAAAATGCTTATGGGGTATTTGGGTTATTTTTTATTATGGTATTTTTTTTTATTAGGTGTGCTCCCAGTGAGAAGGGGGGGAGGGGGTATTACGAATTTTATATCAATATGATTTGTAAGAAAATGTTTGAATTTAAATACTCTTAATTGTTCAATCAAGATCAATAAATCATATGCTAACTACACTGTAGCTGAAACTATCCAAGCTGGCCCTTCAGATCCGACGATTAAGAATTGCAGTCATATATGTTTTATGTAGGCGGAGCAACATAGAAAAGTTTCCTTGCAGTGAGGGTTGTGTACGTGTGTAAAGGTTCCCATGCAGCCTTTTCAAAATTTGACATAAGCAGGCAATATAAATCTCACTAAATACTTTTTTCTAGACAACATCACCTGATGTATGTTAGGGTAATTAACCTAAGAAGCTATTTTTTTGGAATAAAAAAATAACCCTAATATTTACAACTTTTCGGTCAAGGTCCCTTGCAGCCATCCATTTAATATGTTCTTCTAAGCCATTAATTGAAGCAATTATGGTCATCTCAATTTTTTGGTCAAGGTCTTTTGACTTCGAGCAAATCTAATTTTTGTTTCGGTACTAGTTGGTGGTCTGACTAAATAGTCCAGTCGGTGTCTATTCTTGATCACTATGGTTCTAAAATTAAGTTTTGTTTGACCCTTACTAAATGAGGGATTTCAAAGTTTGAGAAAAAAATTATAAATAATTTAGAGCTTAGCAGAACCCTAACCATATCCCAGTTTCAGGATGGGAGCTCAGGGAGACTTCCTCCATCAACAGTGGGAGGAGATTGAGGGCTTGAGGGTTAGTACTGCAAAATGTTTAATTCCAAAGCAGGGATGAACATTGACTCTCAAGAAAGAAAGAAATTGGAATGCAAAAATAAAATAAAATCATCACCATACCATTCAATAGGCACTAAAGGAGATGGTATAGAAATCTGGAATAGTAGCCCATAAAATAACCTAATACCTTCAAGAATTGGAAAGAAAGGGTAATATATGAAATCTGATTAATACAATTTTCAATTGGTCTTGAGTTAGATAAAACAAATTCACTTAGGTTATAATATATATAGAGAAATATATAATGGGAAAATATCTTTATACCCTATTTTTTTAAGTTTCATTTCACAATAGATCTAAGGTTTTAAAAGATATATTGGAGCATAAAAATTGGAGGTTTTATTTCTTCTAACCCCTTGAGATATTTTAAACCTTTTTTTTTAGGCCAAACAACGCTAAAAAAGTATGGCTTTTTTGAAAGTCATCCTCCCAAACTTTTAGAGAGAGGGATGGGCTTCATGGAAGGAAGAGATTACCAGAATGAGAGATAGAGAGGTGTTTGGAGAAACATGAGAGGAGTGAAAGAGAGAGAGACAGTAAGAGAGAAAAAGAGATAAGTTTGAAGTATATAAGTGAAGAGAGAGAATGATTGGGATTAAAAAAGCATGTATTTCTCACATTTGTTTAGGTTAAAAAATAGGTTTAAAATGACAAGGGGGTTAGAAGATGTATTTTGAAACCTTGGGTTTATATTTTTTTTTTATGTAAGTTCCATAATCTTATTTTAGAATCAAAGAAATACAACAGACTAAGGAATAGTTACATCAGAGACCCACAAATCAGCAAAAGAACAACCCTGTTTCGCTAAGGAATCCGTCACACCAGTGCCTCTTGCAAAACATGAACAAAGGAAATAGAAAAAGATCGAGAGAGATCGAAAATTTCCAACAAGAAAGATCTAAGCCCCCACCGGATCTTCTTAACCTTATTACATCAGTTTATAACATTTGGAGAGTCCCCTTCCACCACACAAATCAATCCCAAATTCTTAGTCTTAAGCAATCTAAGACCCTGAAGAAGTGCAAAGCATTCTGCATAATTCGTTGTCTGCACACCTAACGGACTTGCATAATTAAACATATCCCTATCCTCCTAGTCCCTCACAACTCCTTCATAGCCGACAATACCTAGGTTCCCAAGAGAGTTACCATCAAAATTCAATTTAAAAACTCCATAATAGGGCGGGGACCATCTACCAAAAGCTCTATATTTCCGGTCTCCTAGTTGGAAAAGAGTAGTCAGATTAAACCTAATATCCATCTCAACAATACCTCTCCCAACCTTCTAAATTAATAAGTTCATCCAAATAAAATGCAATATCTTCTCCAACACTCTTTCCTTAGGCAACGATTTACCCTCGAATACTCTTCTATTTCTTTTCTTCCAAATTTTCCAAAAAATCATTCATCGAGCAATCTCCCAAATAAGCGCTTCTGTTTGAGGCAAAGAAGGAATAGATAAAGCACACCGTATACCAAAAGCATCCTCAGGTAGAACCAATGGGACCCTTAGTTGTGCAAAAAACCAGCGCCAACTTTCAAAGGTAAACGGACAATAAAGAAAGAGATGGGGACCTGATTCCCCATCATTCTTACACAGCAAGCATTCATTAGGTAAAATTTTGCCTCTCTTAATAAGGTTCTCAGTAGTAAGGGCCTTGTTTTGCAAAACCAACCACATAAACATTTGCACCTTTGGAGGTACTGGCCACTTCCAAATATTTGCTAACTCTAGCTTAGACTACCCCCATCTATCATGAAAAAGAATATCATACATCAATTTTACTTGAAACTGGCCATCTTTAGAATGATCCCAAATTATCTCGTTACTTGCCTCCTTGTCAACTGGTATATAAACAATATTTAACATCGAGAGAAGATATGAAAACTGGGAGAGCGTATTTTTTGAGATCCTATTGTAGACGAAATTAATCTCCCAATCCCTCTTATTCCCCCTGGCAACTAATAAATCATGAATGACCGCATTCTTAGTTTCCATTTGATGGAAGACAAGGGGGAAAACAATATTTAAAGGAGCGTCCCCCAGCCACTTATGATGCCAAAATGAGATACAACGACCATTACCCAAAGACCATCGAATATCCTTGTGTACCAAAGCTTTACAAAACGAGATAGCTTTCCAACAAGTGGACATAAATGTTATTCCGCTGTCCCACCCACATCTTGAATCGAGCCTCCCCATATTTTGCTGCTATCACTGTATACTATAAATGATCCTTTAGCCGAAGGCTTCACCACCATTTGCATAAAAGTGCCTGATTGACCAACTTAATCTTCCTTAACCCCAAGTCACCTTCTCTCTTTGGTGTACACACTTTATCCCATCGTAAAAGATGGAACTTTTTAGAATCACCCAAAGAGCCTCAAAGGAAATTATGCATAAGCATTTAAATTCTCTTTGCCACCGAGGTTGTAATATGCAAAAATGACATCTGATAAATAGATAGGTTAGATAGGCAAGCTTTAATCAAAGTAATTCTACACCCCAAAGATAAATACTTGAACTTCCACAGATCTAACTTGGTTTGAATTCTTTGGATGACTTTGTCCCAAACTGCAAAAGGCAACCGTCCATCTGAAATAAGCAGCCCAAGGTACGTCATTGGAAACTGTTCCACCTTAGAGCCTAACAGCAACGCCATGTTCTCCAATAAACCTCATTACAATTATTTCTTAACATTCTAGTTTTTTGAAAATTATCCTTCAACCCCAAAGCTACTTCGCAACACTTAGGGTACAATGCGATGTTAGAGACAAAATCCTCTTTCGCATCACAAAAAAGTGGTGTATCATCAGTGTATTGAAGGTTAGTGATACAATGACCATAATTAGGCAATTGAAAACCTACAAAATGGCCTTTAGCTGCAACATTTTGGATGAGCAAACTAAAGCACTCTGTGTAAATTGTGAATAGAAAAGGTGAAAGAGGGTCACCTTGTCGAATACCCCTTGACCCTCTAAAGTAACCAATTGGACTTCCACTATACGTAACCGAAAAGTGAGCTGAAGAGAGACATCCAAAAATCTAACTTCGACATTTCTCCCCAAAGCCCATGTTCTTCATGATTTTCAAAAGTATACCCCACTCAACCCTATCGTATTCTTTCTCTATGTCCGATTTAATTACCAACTCCGGAGCCCCACTCAAAACCTTAGAGTGGATACACTCCTGAGCCACCAAGACGCTATCAGTAATAAGCCTATCTTGAATGAATGCCGACTGAGGACCCGAAATGATGAAAGGCAGCACCACTTTCTGACGTTCAGCCAACACCTTAGCAATAATTTTATACAAGTTTGTTAAGAGGCTGATAGGTCTAATGTCTCCCAAACTTTCAATGAAAGATTTCTTAGGAATAAGAGCAATAAAGGTATGAAAACTTGGGTTTATCATATATAATCTCTTGGTGAGAATATTTGTAAAATAATTGTATGACATAAAGGCCATCAAGTCGGTCTCATGTCTATAAAAATTTTGCCAAGATTTATGCAACTGTTGGGTGGAAACACAAACTCTGCTGAACTAGTAAAAAAAAAAAAAAAAAACAGAAGTTAAATTATCCTTTTATTATCTTAGGTAAAGCCTTGTCTATAGAGTATTTATAGGACATTAAATTTTTAGGATGTAACCTCCCTAGCGAAGAGTCATAAACATAAACAAAAAAAAAAAAAAAAACTTGAAAGAAGAGTTACAAGCATTCCATACATTCTTGAAAAAAATAATGTTCAAACATTAAATAGAGTCTATCCGATTGTTTAGATGCCCCATTGAAGTATTTAAGAACTCAAAATCGACTTTGATTTTCTTAAGAATATTCACCTAGTACTTTTGAAGTGATCCTTAATTTATATAAAAACAAAAAAATTCCTTCGAAGCAAGTATTTTGCCGGAAGAAGCAGGTGTACACTATGCTCCCTCATGAGCACTATAAGCATTCCACAATATTCTCCCCACCAGTTTGATATTGATATATAAAATATGTATACGAGTTCAATTGTCAAGTGGGCGTTTGGTCTAGTGGTATGATTCTTGCTTTGGGTGCAAGAGGTCGCGAGTTCGATTCTCGCAACGCCCCTATTTTTTTTTTTATATTCCTGTGCATCCTTTTGTCATATTTTATTTCTTACTACTTTTTTTATATTCCTATGTATCCTTTGTCGTATTTTATTTCTTACTACTTCTCAATTGTCTTAGAGTCACGTTTTCATTTACAAAATTAGGTTTCTTTACAAAATATAAATCAAATTCATCTCAAATAGATTATTACAACACTTAGGCAGCGATACATAGTAGGGATCTTAAAGCTATCAAGATAAATTTACTAAATTTAGGGGCCATGTTTTGGAAAATGAAGATTTTTAAAAATTTCAAGCATTTAAAATAGATACCAATTTTTTTGTGCTTGGTCCATAACAGATACCGTATATTCTACAAATATGCTCATCTCAATAAATAATATTAAGAGCACAAAAGCCTCAATAATCCTGGAAAAATGACAAAACTAGGATGTTGACAAAAACTTGGCTGCAAATAAAAGAGTCCCAATTTGTTAACATGGGAAAAAACAGTGGCTTATAAAAGTGGATAAAATGGCAATATTCCCAAAGATAAAATTGGTATTTCCTACCTAAAAACTAAGAAATTAAAGATGGCCATCAATCTCATTTGTAGTTGTAACCATTGTTATGAAAACTGTGATGGACTTGCTGGTCCAACCGGTTGGATTGTTCACCAATATTTTAGTCAGGCTAATCTAGAGTAAATTGGAATTAAATCCAATATTTGGACAAAAAAAAAATTGGGTAAATTAATGGGGGAGATTGCCCCTTACGTATTTTCATTAATATAAAAAAGAAAGATGTACAAGCTCATAAAGATATAACCCTATCATTGGGTATCCGTGCAATATCATAAAGCAAAAACAAAGAAAGTCTGAAAGTTTGAAGAGCCAAATGATAGCTGCAGATTAAGCAGTAGCCTTATTTGCAAGAATATCGTCTACCATATTAGCTTCACGAAAGATTTGTAAAATCAACCAATTATCACCATTTGAAAAAAGTCTGTATTGGCATTTGGCTACCATGGATTGCCCATAGAGCGAAGTCACTTTCGATTTGAAAAAGGAAACATTGCAGCCGCATTGCCAAATCCACCCCTGCCTCCAAAGCATGAAACTCGGCATAGTTGTTTGATGCAATCCCCAGTAGATTGGCAAAAGCAGCATTAAAATGATCACTATCATCCCTTACAATACTACTGCTTCCTGCCAAACTTGGATTTCAAAAAAGGATCCCATCGACATTTAGCTTAAAATGTCGAGGCGGTGACATGGGCTAAGAGATCAGGACAGTAGCCTCTATCGTCTGCTGGTGTCATTAAATGGAGAGATTATGTACAATCACCCTTTTGAGAGGTGGAAAGACCGAGTCTTAGCATCAACCGAGTCTCTCACATGGCAAGTAATCTGGCCAAGAAGGTTCTCTTGTTTAGTGGTTCTGGCTCTAAAAGTTTGGTTATTGCATTCCCCCCATGAAAATCAAATCATAGAGATATAGAAAGAGTGCCACACATTCTGGAGCCCCTCGGAGATGAAATGGAATGCAATCCATTTCTTGAACATGAATGCAATAGATTGTTCTCACATAAACATTTTTGCCACACCTTCATGCAATGGATTTTCCAATACCTTGTGAAATATCACACTGAAGCCAAAGGTGGTTAAAGCTATCATCACTATTCCAACAAAAGCTGCAGATGGATACCAAGATGATCCCCCTGGACTGCAACAGTGTGGTAGTTGGAAGGCAATAGTGAAGTTTGACCAATTTTAGCTGATTCAATAAACTAGTTTTAACCAATTGAATGGATTTAACAATATTCAAGTTTTTTTTTTTTGTAATATATTTCATATTTTGAGTCTATTGTTTCTACATTTTCTTTAAAAAAATCTAACAATGTTGATTGGTAACTGATTAATAGTCTTTGAAAAGTACATGAATAACAAAGGTTTGCATTGATAATAGTATACATGGCAATCTCATTTCTTATTAGTTGTTTATTGATTTTGTTTTAAAATTAAAATAATATTTTCAAAAGAAAAGTATACAATGAGACTATTTACTTTTTGTACAAGAAAGTCACAATTATTATCGAATACTAAATGTAAAATTGGGTGCGTAGAGATATGTCATCAATTGTGTACAAATGTTTTTGTAGGAGCATAATATGCGCAAACCCCACATCCACTTATTCACCTAGAAAAATGAACAAAATGAGCTATATATACTCAAACTGAGCTATACATGAGCTATACATGCTCAAAATCATTTGATTTTGAGTTAATATGCGCATGATTTTGAGCATGTGGGGTTTTTTCTGGGTGAATAAGTGGATGTGGGGTTTGAGTATATCATGCTCTTGTGGGAGCATAATATGCGCAAACAATTTGTTTCCAACCTCGTCCATCCAATGATCAGATGGTGGTAGCTTGATTTGGCTACGAAGTTTTTGTGGTCATAAATGAATCGTATTATATTTACCCTGAAGCTTTTCAGAAATAATTACTTGATATCATGTTATAAAAGTGTTATTAGTACGATATCTTAATAAGAGACTAAAAGTGAACCGACAATAATATCACATATTAGTTATACACTAAACAAAACCAACATGTACTCCTACCTTTTAGTATTCAAGTATCTTTGCGATGCATGTCCTTTTTCCATTATACAATGCTTAGCACTTCTATTTTCTACTACACCCGTGGAGCCTTGTCAATCATCTAATCCAACATCTAGTGGTTAAAAAAGGTGTCACTTAACTATAATTTGCCAAATTCATATACTCCTGTCATGGAAAGCGTTACCTTATTTGTCCTTCTTAAAAGACCATGGCTTTCTAGTTAATTTTTATTGAAATTTATTATAATATCCACAAAAGATGTACTATTTATTATTTGACATGCTTACAACTATTCTAACTCATGATGATATATCTTTTGATGGGCTTTTTGAAATTAAATAAGGCAATATGAATTATAAAATGTCAAATATTTTTTTACCTTATGGCAATTTTGATAAGGAAAGTTGTCCACGAGTCAGTGGGTCGCTGACTTACCAATATGTATCTCTAAAATGGACTTAAAATGAACTTAGACGATATAGAAATTTTTCTAAAAAATTATATTTTAAATATTTAACTCTTTTTTTTTTTGGTTGTATTCATGATCATCTTAATATATATCATGAATCCTTAAAATGGATTAACAATCTATTTTTAAGATAGGTTTAAGTGGGGCCGGTATATGTATAGTTTGAGTCGAGTGTCTTTTATAAATCCCATCTTAAAACAAAAAAAAAATGATATTGATAAAAGAAAAATTATTCCATGCGTCACATGTGTTTCTACATTTACGTCCCCTGAGATATAAAAAATCCATCTTAAAGATGGATGCAAATGGGTGGTCTATCTAAATACTTTTGAAATTAAAGGTCAAAATGTTTTATTAGTAAAATTATTATTTTTGTTTTTAATTTATTTATTCATATTTATAATCTCCATGTTAGAAATTATATGTACTTAAAAATTGGGTAAAAAATCCATGTGAAAAATAGATATTTAAGAAGGGATTCATTTCTACATGCTCCTACAAACATAAACCGTATTTAGTTTAATTTAATTATTTTTAGATGAGCTTTCTATAAGGTCTAGGCTTTATAAAAACAAAATAAAGCCTCACCTTAAATCCTTGTCCAAAAAGCACTTTTGGCAACACAAGTCTCCATGATGGCTCTAAAATCACTTTCCAACAGCGTCATTGAAATTTAAAAATAAAAAAATGGTATAGATCTTGCAAATCTATGAACACTTAGTTTTAGGGTGAAATGGACGGTCTAGATAATTTGTTACAATAACCATATATTTTAAATCTTGAAATCTTTTTTTTATTCACAACCATAATGTTCAAGCCAAGATGGTTGACAAAAAAAGGGTTTCTAGTACTTGAATTTCAATTTTCGACGAGTTATAAAGTGAGGATTTACTTATTTTGATAGGAATGTTGGCCTATCAAACTATTTTCCATTATTTTTTATTAGGTGAGGTTTGTATAGAGCCTAGGCTCTAAACAATCAAATTAGAGCCTATTTTCAAATAGTGTCAAGAAATGCGGTTTCAATATTGGAAATCTTTATGATAGTATATACTTTTCAGAGTGTAGATCGACAGATCTATGAAATTTTGAAAATCTTGAAAATTAATGGTCAATGAAAATACACTATTTCTAAGACTTGAAATCTATTATTTTCTCATGTCC
Source organism: Amborella trichopoda (assembly GCF_054954075.1). Classification (NCBI taxonomy): domain Eukaryota; kingdom Viridiplantae; phylum Streptophyta; class Magnoliopsida; order Amborellales; family Amborellaceae; genus Amborella; species Amborella trichopoda. The sequence goes on from NC_142342.1 coordinate 42,663,592, forward strand.
ATGCATCTCGAAATGATCAATTTGAAGATATCCCGGCATCAAAACAACTACTTTTATTGAAAATTTTGAGGTAAGCTCTAATTTGATTGTTGAGAGCCTGGCTCTATATAACATTTTCTCTTTTTTTATTGGCTGCCGTTTGTATAGAGCCTAGGCTTTAACCAATCAAATTAGAGCCTACCTTCAAATAATATATAGAAACATGGTTTTAAATATTGGAAATCTTTGTATAGCTTAAAATATATTTTCGTATTTATTTATAAAATTTAAAGCTTAAACAATAGTATAGATTGACAAAATTTTAAAAATTGATGATCCAAAAATGCATTACAAAATACACTATTTTCAAAACTTAAAATTATTATTATTATTTTTATGTCTGCGTTTTAATGTCGAGATGATGAATTTGATGATATTTGAGCATCAAAACAACCTCTTCTGAAAATTTAAATGTAGGCTCAAATTTGATTGGTTAAAGCCTCTACATAAACTTTTTCCTTTTTTATTCGGCCACACTCGTGCCTGGTTTAATTTAATTATTTTTTATTTGGCCGCCCTTGTGCCAGAGTGACTGTATACCTATTTTTTTGTCATTTTTCGGCCATCTCTCAGAGAGTTTAGAGAGAGAGGGAAGCGGACCCGAATTTCTAGGGTTTTGCGTAGTCACTTCATTTCTTCAATCCAACCCGCAACTCTCTCACTTTAATGGCTTCTTCATACGTTGAAGTCATCGAATTCTGATTTTAGTGTTTTACGGCGAGGTAGCAGGTCTCAGCATTTGAATTTGAGGCGCTTAATTCCTCCATCCATTACGATTTTAGAGCTTGTGATACGACTAGGATATCGATTCTCTCATACATGGATTGATAGGTTTTCTAGGGCTCTGAATGGTAATGTTGCCTGGTGTGTGTATTTCATGTTGTTGAAATGTACGGGACGCAGTTTCGTGAGCTGTGATTGTTCTTTGGTAGTTCAGTGGGTGGTTTTTGAGGGTGGCATCATTACTGGTTTTTTAAGGTGTTTGGTGATAACAGAAGCCTAGACCTCGGCTGGGGCTCACGTGCTGCTACCACCAAGACTTTTGCGCTCTGATTTTTTATGTCGTAATCGTGCTCTTCATTATTGTTTCTAGGGTTTTTCTGCTTCACCTGTCGTTGAATGGCAGGGAAGTGATCCATCAGGTTCTGAATTGGTGTGCATTATTCATCTATTAGTTTTGATTGGGTTTGTAGTTTATTGAAATGAAAGTATTTACAGGGATGTGATATTTCATTCTTGGAGTCGTTATTTTCAGTCTCTGATTAAGCAGTTGATAGCTGCATTATTTCTTGGTTTTTCTGGATTTTCACTGGAAATCCTTGATAAATTTGGAGATATTTAGCTTATCAAACCAATAGTTGAAAAGAGAAATGTTTACAGTGAGAATGGAGCATTGCATGTAGACTATAGAGTATCATAATGTGTAGAGTGAAATATTCTTGTAACATGATTGGACTGTGGCAATCATGCTGGGTTATTTGATTTTGAGCTTAGCAACTTGGTTGGTATAGGGCATTTCTTTGACTGAAAAAGCTGGAAATAATGGAGATTTCACATAGTTTCATGCATATGTCTTCAACTAAATGTTCTCCTGGTTCAGATTCTTCTAGATTGGATTCGTTTTGTTTCAGTTCAAGACTAACACAAAGGAAGAAGAATGGTTCTGTGTTTGCAAAACAGAGAGTTTCTGCTGCATTTAACAAGGCATACTTTATGAGGAAACCTAAGAAGGATATGGATTGTTGTTTGCGCTCTTTTAGAGGATCACATTGTTGTGTGTTCTTCCCTGAGAGATACTTTAGAAATTGTAAGAGTAATTCAGGTGGAGCGAATTCTATTGTAAAAATGAGTACTTGTGGTCATGGGTTATGTCCCCACTCTTTGAATTCAAATTCAAGTAGTCTTTTCCTTAGTTCAGAGAACTTGTTAAGAACTTTAAAGGGTCGGCAAATGTGTGCTCAATGTCAATCTAATGGCCACGCTGGTAAAGATTCTTTAGCGTATGTTGAAGGTGGGGATAATGCCATAGAGACGGGTAATATAGAATCAGATTCAAGACCAAATGTCAAAAATAGAGATGACATGGTCCAATTTTCGGAAGATCCATTTGATAATTTTTCATCATCGGCTGAAAGTTCAGAGGAAAAAGCCAACAAAGAAAGAACCATGTTGGCTGAATCACCCAGTATGGAGGACTTGAAGGAGTTGCTTCAAAAAGCTCTAACTGAACTGGAAGTTGCAAGACTTAATAGCACTGCATTTGAGGAAAAAGCCCAAAGGATATCAGAGACTGCTATTGCCTTGAAAGATGAGGCTGTTCGTGCTTGGGATGAGGTTGGAGTGTCTTCTACTATGGTTGAAGAGATGCTGGGTGAGGAAGCAGCTGCGAAAGAAGCAGTTCAGAGAGCAACAATGGCTCTATCCATGGCTGAAGCACGACTAAAAGTGGCTGCGGAAGCTTTAAACCAGGCCCAAATTCAAGACCCAAAACTCGAATTTAAGGATTCAGAAGATGGCTCAGTGAAATCTCATGAACATACTGATGAAAAACTATATGAACCTGGTGATATTGTGCAAGAAACCAGACCTGAGGAACTAGCTCTCTTAATCGCGAAAGATGAGATAAAGGGCTGTCATGCCACTCTTGCATGTTGTGAGGCTGAGCTTCGACGTATACAAAGCAGGAAAATGGACCTGCAAAAGGAAGTGGATCGTTTGAGCGAATTTGCAGAAGATGCACAAGAAAACGCTGCTCAAGCTGAGGAGGATGTTGCCAACATAATGCATCTAGCTGAGCAAGCTGTCGCTATTGAGGTTGAAGCTACTCAGCATGTTAGTGATGCTGAGATTGCTTTACAAAAAGCTGAAAAACTTGTCATTGGTAATGGCCAAACTGCCATTGCCGAGTCCTCTGATCCATCTGATGTTGATTTGTTGAATGATGAAGTGTTGATGGAGAAAGAAAGAATTACTCAAGGAGTTAGTGAAGACTCTAGCTCCAGTGGTGATGAAACAAGTCGAGCTGAGGATGCTCTGCTCAGTAGTCGCCCTTCTGAAGTGCATGAATCAAGTGTGGCAATGGCTGAACAGTTGGAACTGTCAGAAAAATTAAATGGTCAGGACAACATCAAGGTGGAGATAGATGGCCTGAGAGAAGCTGAAAATGAATCCGAGAAATCGAAGGTTTCTTTGCAGTCAAAGAAACAGGAAACAGCCAAAGACAGTGCTCCTTCCATTGCCCCCAAAACATTACTGAAGAAGTCTTCTCGATTCTTTTCTGCGTCATTCTTCTCCTCTAAGGAAGATGGGGAGGAGTTTACGCCTGGAGCAGTTTTTCGAGAGGTGGTTATTACTGCTAGGAAGCAACTGCCCAAGTTGGTATTTGGGATCTTGTTTCTTGGTGCTGGGTAAGCACACAATTCTTGATTGAGAATGTTATAGTCTTGTTTTATTAGTTAATTATGGAATAGCATCTTGGGCCTCATATTGTTTAGGTACTGTAGATAATAAAAATGATCTTACAAGATGGCAACAACATTATTAGAATCATGAAAATGAGAAGTGGCTACATGAGTGTCATTACAACATTATCAGTATCTTGTATTTCTCATTGATGAAAGTTCTTGAAATATTGCATATAATTTTGTAAGGATAAATTGCAATCATTGCTTAGTGAACTTCCTTTGAAAAAATAAAATAAAATTCAACCATTGCTGGACTAACCTATAAAATGATTGTATTTGGATCATTCATGCACACCAGATGCAATCATCACCAAGTGTTTTTTTTCTTAATGTTAGAGTGAAAATAAATATTTATTGACATCCATTCTCAAGCACAACATAATACATTGTTAACATGCATTCAAGAAGTGACCATCTGGTTCGGTCCTGTGAACTCATGGTATGGAGCTCTGCTTGCAGGTTCGAAACCCGCAATCAACTAACAAAAAATATGAAGTGCCCAAGTATCGAACCTGGTCACTAGAAACTATATGATACTTCTCGAGTTTGATCCACTAAAAGATGATTTTCAGGTCATCCAAGTTTAGGTTCATACCTTTGGGGTTCTGTCTGATGTTTGACATCTCTGTGTATGGGAAGCCTTTGGGAACCTTTGAGGAAGTTTTGTTTTTCCTTTTTAAATCTTTTTTAGGAAATTATCTTTTGGTGGACATAGTGGGACATTGATATTTTTCAAAGTTTCGTAATAAAACACTGCAAGTTTGCTCCTAACTCACCCTATTCAACTCAAATTGAGCAAGTCGTGTGTTTCATCCTTTCTTTATTGACTCGGCCATTCACCTTCTTCAAAGAAAGGAAGTTAACTTTCTGTCTTTTAGTTCACATACCATATCCCTGGCACAGGGCTGAAGGTAGTTGCTCGGTGGCAGCTCTTTTGCCTTATCTGATCCATAATGTAATTTGTTTCATGATTTGCATTTGCATTTAAAATCGAGTTTTACTTGGTATCAATATAATATTGATCCTCACCTCTGAGCTTGCCTGCATTGGAACCTGTTTCTACTCAGCATTATGTTTCATATAAGGCCTTGTTGCTTGACTTCTAACGTTGTTCATTACTTTCTGAGGTTGCTAATTATGAACGGTCGAGTTTATAAATTCCTTACATTTATGATCCTCTTTCTCAAAATAACCGTTACTGTGTTGGATGTGACACTTCCCATATTTGATGGATAAGAACCTTCTCTCTGTGATTTTCACTGTTACAGGACCATTTTTCTTAGTAATCGTTTGGAAAAAGGTGCTCCAATAATTCAGCAATCGGATATTGTCACTGGCATTGAAGAAGTCACCTCCAGTGCAAAGCCTTTAGTACGGGAGTTACGAAGAATTCCTAAGCGGTTTAAGAAGATATTAGAGAAGCTACCACACCAAGAGGTGATGTTTTTTCTGGGTTTCTTGTCTGAGAGATTATATTTCAGCTGATTTGAAAAATGGCATTGTCGTGGACATGATAACTATCCTATGGTTATCTTTCCAAGTTGATTACTATTTGTTGCTTTTCATGGGAACGTTGAGGAGATCTTTACATATTTCGTCTCTTTCTAGATAAATGAGGAGGAAGCCTCCCTTTTTGACATGCTGTGGTTATTGCTGGCGAGTGTTATCTTTGTACCATTATTTCAGAAGATTCCTGGAGGTAAGTTACATACAAGATGGGACTGTTTGGATAAGGATCATTGTCACTTGTATATGCATTATTGTCTGATGGTCCAAGTTATGTTTGTTGGCTGATACTTTTGTTGCAATCCCACCTAACTTGATGCATATGATTTTTAAGTATGTTCGAAGGTTAATTGTTGAAAAAAATGTGTAAGTAAGCATATCAATAAAACACTGACATGTTGAGAGTATGTATTGTGTAAGCATATTTGAGCATCTGTATTCATTTTATTTTGGTTTTTTTGGGGAGTGGTAGAGCATATATATATATGGGGAAAGTTTACATAAGGTTGGAACCTTAAAATTTAGAATCACAGATGCACCTCAAAAATATATCGCAAATGTTGTTTTAATGTTGAAAAAACACTCTAATCGATCATCTCGACATCGAGATGTATGACTATGAAAAAAAAAAGTTTTTGAGTCCCGGAAATAGTGCATCTTTTAACACATTATCTAGACCGTCCATTTTCAAGATTTTCATATATTTATAGATCTACTTAATTTTAACTATTTTTGGAATTTAAAATTTTCTAGTTAGGTATGAAAATAGATTTTAAGATAATACTAAGATTTTTTTCCAACAAAATTAAATGTTATGATAAAATTTTAAGGTGCGCTTTAATTGGATTGTTTAAGGTTGCAACCTTATAGAAACCGCACCCTATATATATATATATATATATATATATAGTCTCAACATTTTTGGATACTCATTGCCCTTTGTTTTGTAATACAAAATTCCTTTAGTAATGGCATTTTTTGTCATTAGGAGGCGTGGGATAGATATTTCTATAAGAAACTAGCCGCATTTTACTAGTGGTTAAGAAACAATCATTGCTCCATGTGGATGATGTCATCCTCCACTATAGTTAATTAATGAGTATCTTTTTATCAATAATTTCTACTTTACTTATTATAAATTAGCTAAAATGCCCCTAAACGAAAAAAATATTACATGGTGGGGGTAAAGGTATCAAGTGTCAAAAAATGTTGAGTACCGTAAGGAAATACCCATATGTATGAGTATCCTAACATAACCTATATATATGTCCTTAATGTTTGTATTTGGTGTATTTATACATAGGTGTGTTTATCCGTGTAGGTTTTCAGGTTTTTGTTGCATTCCATAATTTATTTTCCCACTAAATAACATGAATGAGATTAACTTGTGCACATTACAAACTTTAAGTGTTAGCTTGAAACCATATCCAACTAAAAAGTAAGATACAGAAGCAGGTAAAAAATACAAAATTTTACATTAGAACAGCCTTTTGATACGTTCAAAAATTGCATTGGATCAGCTTTTGGCAGACTATTCTTTGTTGCATAACAATTAAATTGAACTCTCATTATTTATGCCTAAATTGTGTTAATACTTGTACTGGTGAAACCTCATTCATAAAAGCCATTAATGAATCTTATCTTTATCCAATACGACTTCTAGTTTTTTAAACTTGTTTATAACCTCAAAAGACAAAGATATAACCAGTATAGTGAAACATAGCTCATATAGATGGAATTGTAAGCACCCTGTTGGCACATTTGGATTTTATACAAATCTAATGTCCTTATTAGAAGCTGATTTCATTCTTGTGCTTTAGTTTCATGTTTTTCAGTTCGGCTTCAACTCGTTCCTTCCTTCCTGTGGTGTGCCTAGGCGTAAGTTGGGGGGTGCATTAAGGAAATAAGTTTGTTGGGTTTGATTGGATTCATAGAAGAGGCCATTGGCCAAATGAGGAGACAGTTTTTGACTTTCAGGATGTACAATCTAAGAGAAGGGTTTTTTTCTTTTCTTCTTATTCTTCTTGTTTTTTGGTGGGGAAATTATTTATAAAAGGATCATTCTTTGGCACGTGTAGTTGCAAAAATAAGCATAGGGAAGATGGGTGGGAGTCAATTTTTAAACATTTGGTTGTTAAAACTTTTAAACCTGGGTTAGATTCTCAAAAAACTTTTAAACCTGGGATGCTTCGCCGTACATTTTAGTTTCTGTGCGTACCTTTTAATTTAAAAGAATGGAATATTGAATTACATATATTAAAAAAACTTCATATATTGAGAACGCATATTGCTTTATTCAAAATGATAATAGTACGTGTCTTTCTGTATTCACATTTTAGGCCAACTACTACCCATATTTCACCAGTGTTGGACTGCAACTAGCTTCGGGGTTCATGTCCTCTTTGATTCATCCTAAAGATGATTAAAGGAAAGTGAGAAATTCTCTAGGTCTGACGTGTATCAAATTGGACAGTCCATATCTTGAAGGGGATTTTGGTTCGGGGCATTTTTGAGCTCCAAATCAATTTGATTATGATTTTCTTTATTCATCTTAGAGTGGGAAAAATATGATTTGAGAGTTCCATCAAGCACTCCTAACTAGAAATTTGTCCAACATGTCCAAAATAAAAATTTGCAAAATACTTTTCCTTTAACATTTTACCATTTCAACGCTTGACGTTATTTCTAGTATATTCATGATTCTGTTTTTTTTTGTTAAGTTTTACATTGCCTGACGCAATTATAGTTAATAAGTGTTTTTTTTGGTCTTATGATAGATGGATGCTTTTTCTCCATTATTCTAGAATTACGCTATCTTTCTCCGTGAAATATTTGGTAGTCCTTTCAACAGATGATATTAGTTATATAAAAATTATTGGCCCTTTCTTTCTCCTTTCAAAAGATATTACAAAATTTATGAGATATGTCATTCAGTTGATTTTTTAACCTGTACTGCTTGGGTTATTTTAGGAAGTCCGGTACTTGGGTACTTGGCTGCTGGTATCTTAATTGGGCCATATGGTCTCTCTATCATACGCCATGTTCATGGGACAAAAGCTATTGCAGAATTTGGGGTTGTTTTTTTGCTGTTCAATATTGGGCTTGAGGTAAAATACGTCCTGTTCCTCTTCAACATTTCCATTCTGAAGGACTACATTTACAAATAGGCACTTTAAATTGATGGCTTCTTTTTTGTTATATTTGAAGAATGAGTACAAGAAATTATAATTTCTGCAGCTTTCTGTAGAAAGACTGAGCTCCATGAAGAAGTATGTCTTCGGTTTAGGCTCTGCCCAGGTAATTGTTGCACTTGTTTTTATTCTTCTAACACACTTTCTTCACAAATTTATCCAAAAATTTTATATAAATGTTGATATGCAGGTTTTCGTGACGGCAGTGGTGGTTGGTCTGGTTGCTCATTTTGTTGCAGGGCAACCTGGTCCTGCTGCAATTGTCATTGGCAATGGCCTGGCACTATCTTCTACTGCTGTAGTTCTACAGGTAACATCCTGTGTAATCTTGAACTTGGAAAACTAGTTTCACTATTTATACATTTGATTCTTTCACTCATAGGAAGCTCTTTTACTTTAGTTTTGATGTACCTTAGGGTTAATGCTTTCTTCATTTCTTTGTTTAGAAAGTAATGTTCATTGCATGCCTATAAGCCTGGGCAAGGGGTTGTGCTAGATTAATTTCCATGTTATTGTCCAAAGGGATGAAAAATCTGTACACTTTGTGATTTATGATGGAAGGCACTTTGTTCTTCATCTGAGGAAGTTGTGCACTTTCTGATACATACATGTCATGTGGTCTTCTGTTGTTTGACTTTCCAATTTGACTTGGATTGAAATAAGTTTAACCAGATATATTTTTAACAATTTAATTAGATATGATTTTTAATGATTGAAATAGAATTTATTGATTGCTATTGCTATGGAATTTTTTGCAGGTGCTACAGGAAAGAGGAGAGAGCACTTCACGTCACGGGCGTGCCACTTTTTCTGTGTTGCTTTTCCAGGTGATGGTTGTATTTATAAATCTCTTCCTATGGATTGCACGTTACATGTGAGAATTTTAATAATATGCAGCATTCTCTTGCTATTTTGGCTGCAATGCTCAAAGTCAATATGGTGTTTCTAATTATTAAATTTTGGAAGTTGGCTTCTCTCAAATAGGGATGAAAAATTCCATTTATAAGCTTTTGAGCGGCTCTCTTACGAAATTTAAGAATATATATTGATCTTCTTCCTAATGTTCTTCTTGCACATATTTCCATTATTTTCCCTTATAGTGTGTCACTCATCACAACGATTCATTCAAGACTTGTTGCAATATAAATAGTTTCAGCATCCTGATAGACTTTCCTGTTCTCTGTTTTAATTGTAGGACTTGGCTGTGGTGGTGTTGCTGATACTTATTCCTCTTATTTCTCCAAATTCTTCCAAAGGAGGGGTAATATCTCTTAAAGGTTTTTCTTGGCGGATACTATTTCTCCCTGATATTCTGAACGCACTGTTATTGGTTTAGGCTTTTATCTTTTTACGACATGCTATCTGGCAATATCTCTTGAAACTACAATTTCAAATTTGGACAGAATTCAGATGTAGTAATGAAAATTTTCACCGCTTGCATTATCTCAGGCTGAATGATCTGATCTGGTGCGTTGTGATAGGCAGGGTTGAGGAAAAAATTAACCAAATTCACAGTCATAAACTATGAAAATTACGAATATAAAACTAAACCATTATAATACATTTTCCTGGAGGGAGAAACTGTGTGGGAGAGGGGGTGTGATAGGATTCCCTGCCACCTCATTTTCCTCTGTGTAATAATTTCCATTCAGATTATAAGAAAGCCTGCCATGATCGTAGGAATAGTTTAATGTTTTAGATTCGGTCATACTTCATAATTTGTGAAGCTATGAATACACAGTGTATCATATTCTGTGTTTTTAAAGGATTTTTCTTATATTATATGGGATTTTTTACTCCTTCCAGATGTTATTTCCTTTTCTATTGATCTTGTATTTCTGTTATTCAGGTTGGTTTTCAGGCAATTGCAGAAGCTCTTGGACTTGCTGCTGTTAAAGCAATAGTCGCAATCACCGCCATCATTGCAGGAGGGCGCTTGGTAAAGTTCTTCCTTTGAATTGATACTTCTGTGGCCATCCCTATTGGAAGATTTGGCAAGCAATGTGTCTGTCCCTGAGGATCCTTTGTTGGTGTCTTGATTGTCTTATCTAATGATGCCATTTCTGCTGGAAGAGTTGGCAAGGAATTAGTGTGGAAGTGTGGAACCCGTTACACTTCATCATTTGCTCATAGATCATATTTTCACATCTTATCACAAAAATAGGAAATCTATGTATGTATTTTATTATGCACTTGCTGACATGAAGTGCATTCCTCTATGTGGATTAGAGTTTGCCTGGAATGGATGCATCAGTTTTATTTGAAAACTGTGCATATTAAAGTACCCTTCGGTTTTTAGTTCTTTTCTCAAGCACAGTTAATAACTGCATGCTATTATTTTTAGTGACAATCCTTGGAATCAACCTTGTCTAAATGTGGCAATATGGTTTGCTTTGGCATCTTCCAATACTCATTTTGGGCATGTATAACTGTAGAATTGAAAAAACTGCATTTCTCATTGCTGATGAACTTACAACGAACGGTTTGTCTTTGTCAATTTCAAGCCTAAGTCTGCATTGCACTTTTGTTTTAAATGCCTTGTTGACGAAAACGTTACCCTCAAAGAAAAAGGTTTAGGAATTTGTGCATTTTGTGGTCACTTTGATTATCATGTCTATGTAATGATGTTTTATCTTCCAAATTAACATTTCTATGGCTGGTATCTCTGTAGTTGATATCTGATTTGTGATGATGTTTTGGTTAAAATAACAGTTACTTCGTCCAATTTATAAGCAAATTGCGGAGAACCAAAATGCTGAGATATTCTCTGCGAACACCCTTCTCGTCATTCTGGGGACTAGTGTCCTTACTGCTAGGGTATGTGGATCCTTGTGCGATGAATTTGATTCTTCTTCCTTTAAACATTGACTTTATAGGTATTAAAATTATATTCTGAACAGGCTGGGCTTTCAATGGCTTTGGGGGCATTTTTGGCTGGATTGCTCCTTGCAGAAACTGAATTTTCACTCCAGGTTGAATCTGATATTGCTCCATATCGTGGTCTTCTGTTGGGCCTCTTCTTTATGACGGTATATGATCTGCATTGGCTTTTGCTTGAACCTTCCTATTTTCGCTGATTTGTAGTTGAGTAATAACAAGTGATTAATCTTCAGCTGGCTCACATGTATCGTGCTTGTCTAATGACGCATGGGCATCGTTACTTAGTCTAACGTTATGCTTCAGAACTTATTATGCCGATATCTCCATTAGTTTTTAGCTGTAGCTAGAAGGTCCTTGATCACAGGTTCAAGCCATGTGGTTGGCCTGGACGTTTGTTGGCTTCCTAAGCATACTCTGGCCTATGTAAGAGTTTTTCATTTACTTCATTAGAAAACTTCCCAATTCGCCTTTTTCTCTCATGGAGCAAATTTTAGGTTGCATGTTGGAACTATTCTAGGGATGTATCGTTACTATGCTTATGTGACAAGTGATGGCTTTATGAATTTATAAATTGGAGTAGCCCGTGAGGAAGTTAACTGTTGTATGATATTTTATTACCAGTAGAATATTTATGATATGTTTTAATTGATCATGCTATAATAATCATCTGACTGTTTATGATCTGACTCTAGTATCCCTGGCGATCTTTCAGGTTGGAATGTCTATTGATCCAAAACTTCTTATTTCCAACTTTCCTGTTATTTCGGGAGCCTTGTGCCTTTTAATTGGTGGGAAAACTTTATTAGTTTCACTAGTGGGTAGAACTTTTGGGATTTCTAGCATTGCTGCAGTTCGAGTTGGCCTTCTTCTTGCACCTGGTGGAGAATTTGCCTTTGTTGCATTTGGAGAGGCTGTTAATCAGGTTGGTTTTCATTTCTGTTATCAATGAAATTTAGTTTTTAAACATTTCTGTTTCTTCATTTCACAAATGTCCAAGCTTACCTTTGAAGGGAATTAGAGTGGGTGTCTTGGATGATGGATTTACTTTTGGTTGCTTATGTATGTGTAGTTTTAAGTAACTGTCTTTTCATGTTGTCTAGCCTCTTTTCTTGTTTGCAAGGAGCAATGTTTAGATTGAACTTTTTCCCTCAGCTCTAACTACACAAGAGAAAGCTTCCCAGGCACCCTCTCTTGCAGCTCGCATCAAATGCTCTGGTAAAGCATGATGTATCGCAACCTGTACATAAGGCAGTCTCACTATAGGAATTGATTTTCTGTTGTCATTCGGTTAATGCCTTGCATTGTAACTGATCCACGTGATCCTTGAAGCTTTTGTGGATGCTGCGGAATGTTAATGAGTTGCTGTTATTGGTGGTGATTCATAGATTCAGGAGTTTGAATTTTGTTTGCATTTAAGGTGCTTTATATTTGTATTTATCATTTTGTCTTGCTGAAATTGAGTTTACTAGGGCAGCTGGACATAATATGACTAGTGTGCACTCAAGATTGTGCTGACCAACCATCACTCAACATTCAATGCTTCTTGCTGGTGGTGCTAGCATCATATGAGTTTCATGACCTTGTTTGCATCACAATCGTCACTTCAAGGCCCTTGAACTAACTCCGTGCTGGTCAATTCAAGGCGATTGGCTCAAAATAGTATCAATGATAACAGTGTGAATGACATACATGTTATATCCTAGCATTAGAAAATATATACTGGAAAAGCAGATTTTGCCGTGCTTTGAAGTTTCAACCTCAAGCAAAATATATAAGTTGCAAGTCCTTTTTACTTTACTTGTTTATTAGATGATGTTTTGTTTGATTTATTTCGTGATGCATCATTTCCAAAATGCTCCACTTTTGCTCTGTTAAGTTTGATAATCTGCCATCATGAAAATGCAGAAGATAGTTATTATTTATGAGTTGCATGTATTTTCACTAGTGCATACCAATGAGGCTGAAGGGCGAGTTCTATCGGACATCAGGGCGAGTTCTATCGGACATCGGTGAGACCAGCTTTGCTCTATGGGGTGAAATGTTGGGCAGACAAAAAACAATGTGCCCATAGAATGAGTGTAGCGGAGATGAGGATGTTGAGATGAATGAGTGGCAAGACAAAAAGGGATAGAATTCGAAATGATCTATTTGAGAGAATTTAGGCGTGACCAATAGGCGATAAAATGAGAGTGTAGACTTAGGTGGGCTGGCCAAGTGTGGCGCTGACCAAGTACATCAACTGTTAGGAGGTGCGAGTTAGTTTAAGTGGAAAGACTGAAAAGGGCAAGAGGTAGGCCCAAAAGAATGTGGTTGGAAGTAGTCCGAAAAGGGCAAGAGGTAGGCCCAAAAGAGCGTGGTTGGAAGTAGTCCGAAAAGATATGGGGATTTGTGGCCTCATTGAGGATATGGCATTTAATAGAGCAGAATGGAGAACCAAGATTCATGTAGCCGATCCCAATTAATTGGGAAAAGGCTAAAATGATGATGCATTTTCACTAGTGGCTCTGTGATACCTTGTTTTTTTATTTATTTATGATGTAGTCATGAAGATCATTTGCTTATACATGTAATGCTACTTAATTTACTATTTTTGCTTCTTATAGCATTTGGTTCACTTTCAGCATCACAATTAAGTTTCAACTTTGGTTTTCTAATTTGATGATATGTCCACCTTTGGCAGGGTATCATGTCTCTGCAGCTTTCATCTTTGCTGTTCTTGGTTGTGGGGATTTCGATGGCCCTCACGCCATGGTTGGCGGCAGGAGGACAATTAATTGCATCCCGATTTGAGCAGCATGATGTGCGAAGCTTACTCCCTGTTGAGAGTGAGGTGATTCTTCTTACTCTATACACTAGAATTTTCCTAGAAATTTAAGTTTTTCAATGGCTAGGTATAATTTCTGCAGAAAACCAGGTTACAATCTTTTTCATATTTAGAGGTCATCTGTTGATTAGGTCATTGTGTTTGGCATATTGATGCAATTTTGTTTAGTAGCAACTATGGTTACTTATCTGGAGCTTTTCTTCACAACATAATAGGATTCAGGTGATTGGATGATTGGGAAAATGCAGTAAATAACTCAAATGCACGTTGTTAACTGAAATAAGGGTTGTATGAATGGGGTATTTGATTTGTGCCAAGTTATATGGTTTTGATGTCAGCATTTGGCAGAGTGCTGCACAGAGTCTTGGTTCATAGTTCTGAGAGAAGTGGAGAAGATTTAAATCTCCTAGTGTCTTTAAATGCAAGGTCTTATGTTGCAATAATCATGTCCAGTATGAGCACGTACTTGTGCTTTGTTGAGTTTTTAACTTTTATAAAATGGACAAGGAGTGATGGCCAAACCCTCCTCACTGGTCATCATATACGTATATTCTAGACATTTTAAGGGCTTAGTTTAGTCATCTAACTGATGTCTTGGTATATCTATCTCGTTATTTTTTAATGGAAGTATTGCCAATATCACGGCTTCTTAGATAGCTTTTTCTTTCTTTGGGCTAGTTGGCTAGGTTTGATTGCAAAAGGGGAAGACTACCTCCTGTGAATAGTGCTTAATATTTTCCTCTTGTTGTATGTGTTATAGATATCTTTGAGGACCTTTCTAGTGTTTCAAGAAGAGCCCCGCCTAGGCGGGCCAGGGGTTTGGGCGTATTGCCCAGGCCTAGGCGGGGATCTTGGGCGGGGAGTCCATGGTTGGCCGCCTAGGCGCCTGGGACCCTGCCTAGGCGGGTGCCCTTCATTGAGGAGCATTTTTGGATTTTTTTATCCCTAAATAAGGGGAATAAAGGGGTTTAGGTTATTTTGTGACCTAAACCCCTTTGTTTACCTTTAGAGTGGAAAACAATTTGAAAACAATTACTTTTTAGCATTTCTTAGTGATCAATAGGGTATTTTAGAGTTTTGAAAAATCGATCCAAACATCGTCTTGTTGGTATGGATTTGATTTTGATGATTTTTTAAGCTTATTAAAGGGTTTTTGGGAAGTATTTGAGATTGAGAAACATCTCAAAAATTGAAGATTGAGCAAAAAGGTTAGTTAAAAATATTGAAGATTGCGCAAAAAGATTTGTTAAAAATGTTCATATTTGAGATTTTATGTGTTATTTCACTGTCTCTTTCGGATTCTTCTAAAGTGGTGATCTGGGCTGGAAATATGGTTATAACTCCCCTTGTAAAAATGTTCCTGAAGCTATCAGAGAGGAGATTAAGCAATATATGAGTTAGGTAAACAAAAAGGAACAAAAGCCTTGTCATTTGGATAAGTCTCTTTATTTTTAGCTCTTCTAGAAGTGGTGATTCAGGTTGGAAGTATGGTTATAACCCGAATCCGAACAATAAAAATCATATAAGGTGTAATTTTTGTGATAAAGATACCAATGGGGGTATTAACCGATTCAAGTAACACCTTGCAGGTATTAACGGGAATGTTGTTTTTTGTAAAAAGGTTCCTAAAGCTATTACGGATGAGATTAGACAATATTTGAATTTAGTAAAACAGGAAAGGAAGAAAAGGAGCCTTGTTATATGGAAATATCTTCTTCAGGTTCTTCTAGAAGTGGTGATCCGGGTTGGAAGTATGGTCATAACCCGAATCCGGACGACTAAAATTGTAT